>NC_134831.1:90240962-90307422 GCF_004210375.1 Tachypleus tridentatus
TGGTACAGATTACAGTTTAGACTTTAAAGCATTGATGTGGGATACAGTTTACTATATATAGACGTGGTACAGATTACAGTTTAGACTGAAGGACATGATGTGGGATACAGTTTACTATATGAGCGTGGTACAGATTACAGTTTAGACTAAAGACGTGATGTGGGATACAGAGTTACAGTTTAGACTAAAGACGTGATGTGGGATACAGTTTACTCTATGGGTGATGGTACAAGATTACAGTTTAGACTAAAGACGTGATGTGGGATACAGTTTACTATATATGAGCGTGGTACAGATTACAGTTTAGACTAAAGACGTGATGTGGGATACAGTTTACTATATAGACGTGGTACAAATTACAGTTTAGACTAAAGACGTGATGTGGGATACAGTTTACTATGCTTACGATGGTACAGATTACAGAGTTTAGACTAAAGACGTGATGTGGGATACAGATTACAGTTTAGACTAAAGACGTGATGTGGGATACAGTTTACTATATATACGTGATACAGGTTACAGTTTAGACTAAAGACGTGATGTGGGATACAGTTTACTATATAGACGTGGTACAAATTACAGTTTAGACTAAAGAACGTGATGTGGGATACAGTTTACTATATTGGGCGTGATACAGATTACAGTTTAGACCAAAAAGACGTGATGTGGGATGCAGTTTTACTCTATAGACATGTGATACAGATTACAGTTTAGACTAAAGACGTGATGTGGGATACAGTTTTACTCTATGGACGTGGTACAGATTACAGTTTAGACTAAAGACGTGATGTGGGATACAGTTTACTCTATGGACGTGATACAGGTTACAGTTTAGACTAAAGACGTGATGTGGGATTACAGTTTACTATATAGACGTGTAGGATACAGGTTTACAGTTTAGACTACTGAAGACGTGATGTGGGATACAGTTTACATACATATACGTGATACAGGTTACAGTTTAGACTAAAGGCGTGATGTAGGATACAGTTTACTATATAGACGTGATACAGATTACAGTTTAGACTAAAGAAGTGATGTAGGATACAGTTTACTCTATGAACGTGATACAGATTACAGTTTAGACTAAAGACGTGATGTGGGATACAGTTTACTATATAGACATCATGTGGATACAGATTACAGTTTAGACTACTGACGTGATGTGGAATACAGTTTACTATATAGACGTGGTACAGATTACAGTTTAGACTAAGACGTGATGTAGGATGCAGTTTACTATATAGACGTGGATACAGATTACAGTTTAGACTAAAGACGTGATGTAGGATACAGTTTACTACAAAGATCATGTAGGATACAGATTACAGTTTAGAGTACTGACGTGATGTGGGTTGCAGTTTAGACAACAAATATCATGTAGTGATACAGAGTTACAGTTTAGAGTACTGACGTGATGTAGGATGCAGTTTAGACTATAAACATCATGTAGGATACAGATTACAGTTTAGACTACTGACGTGATGTGGGTTGCAGTTTACAACATAGATCATGTATGGATACAAGTTACAGTTTAGACTACTGACGTGATGTAGGTTGCAGTTTAGACAACAAACATCATGTAGGATACAAGTTACAGTTTAGAGTACTGACGTGATGTGGGATGCAGTTTACAATAAAGACGTGGATACAAGTTACAGTTTAGAGTACTGACGTGATGTAGGTTGCAGTTTACTATATAGATCATGTAGGATACAGATTACAGTTTAGACTACTGACGTGATGTGGGATGCAGTTTAGACAATAAACATCGTAGGATACAAGTTACAGTTTAGACTAAAGACGTGATGTGGGATACAGTTTACTATATGATGTAGGATACAGATTACAGTTTAGACTAAGACGTGATGTAGGATACAGTTTACTCATAGACATGTGGATACAGAGTTACAGTTTAGACTAAAGACGTGATGTGGGTTGCAGTTTAAACAACAAAGACGTGGATACAGATTACAGTTTAGACTACTGACGTGATGTAGGTTGATACAGTTTACTATATAGACGTGGTACAGATTACAGTTTAGACTAAAGACATCATGTGGGATACAAGTTACAGTTTAGACTACTGACGTGATGTAGGATACAGTTTACAACAAACATCATGTAGGATACAGATTACAGTTTAGACTACTGACGTGATGTAGGTTGCAGTTTACAACAAACATCATGTGGGATACAAGTTACAGTTTAGACTAAGAACGTGATGTGGGTTGCAGTTTAGACAACAAATATCATGTAGGATACAAGTTACAGTTTAGACTACTGACGTGATGTAGGATGCAGTTTACAACAAACATCGTGTATACATTTTGAGTTACAGTTTAGACTACTGACGTGATGTAGGGATACAGTTTACTATATAGACATGTAGATACAGATTACAGTTTAGACTACTGACGTGATGTGGGATACAGTTTACTATATATACGTGATACAGGTTACAGTTTAGACTAAAGACGTGATGTGGGATACAGTTTACTATATAGACATGTGATACAGATTACAGTTTAGACTAAAGACGTGATGTGGGATGCAGTTTACTCTATGGATCGTGGATACAAGTTACAGTTTAGACTAAAGACGTGATGTGGGATACAGTTTACTATATACATCACGTGGATACAAGATTACAGTTTAGACTAAAGACGTGATGTGGGATACAGTTTTTACTATATAGACGTGTAGGATACAGATTACAGTTTAGACTAAAGACGTGATGTGGGATACAGATTACAGTTTAGACTAAGACGTGATGTGGGATACAAGTTACAGTCTATACTGACGTGGTACAGATTACAGTTTAGACTAAAGACGTGATGTGGGATACAGTTTACAGTTTATATAGACGTGGTACAGATTACAGTTTAGACAACAAAAAGACGTGATGTGGGATACAGTTTAGATATAGACGTGGTACAAATTACAGTTTAGACTAAAGACATCATGATGGATACAAGATACAGTTTACTATGTACTGACGTGGTACAGATTACAGTTTAGACTAAAACATGATGTGGGATACAGATTACAGTTTAGACTAAAGACGTGATGTAGGATACAGTTTTACTATATATACGTGATACAGGTTACAGTTTAGACTAAAGACGTGATGTGGGATACAATTTACTATAACAGACGTGGTACAAATTACAGTTTAGACTAAAGACGTGATGTGGGATACAGTTTACTACAAACATCATGTGATACAGATTACAGTTTAGAGTAAAGACGTGATGTAGGGGATACAGTTTACTCTATGGACGTGATACAGATAACAGTTTAGACTAAAGACGTGATGTAGGATGCAGTTTAAGAACAAACATCATGTAGGATACAAGTTACAGTTTAGACTAAAGACGTGATGTAGGTTACAGTTTACTCTATAGATCATGTGATACAGGTTACAGTTTAGACTAAAGACGTGATGTGGGATACAGTTTACTATAAACATCATGTGGTACAAATTACAGTTTAGACTACTGACGTGATGTGGCAGTACAGTTTACTATATATACGTGATACAGGTTACAGTTTAGACTAAAGACGTGATGTGGGATGCAGTTTACTATATGGGCGTGATACAGATTACAGTTTAGACTAAATAAGTGATGTTGCAGGATACAGTTTACTCTATAGACGTGATACAGATTACAGTTTAGACTAAAGACGTGATGTGGGATACAGTTTACTCTATAGGCAAACATTTGATTACAGTTTAGACTAGACAAGAGACAGTGATGTGGAATACAGTTTACTATATATAGACGTGGTACAGATTACAGTTTAGACAACAGACATGATGTATGGGATACAGTTTACAGTTTAGAGTACAGACGTGGTACAGATTGCAGTTTAGACTAAAGACGTGATGTAGGATACAGTTTACTATACTAGACGTGATACAGATTACAGTTTAGACTAAAGACGTGATGTGGGATACAGTTTACTATATAGACGTGGTACAGATTACAGTTTAGACTAAAGATGTATGAACAAGTACGTGATGTGGGATACAGTTTACTATATAGTAGGATACAGATTACAGTTTAGACTACTGACGTGATGTAGGTTACAGTTTACAACAAACACTTCGTGGATACAAGTTACAGTTTAGAGTACTGACGTGATGTAGGTTGCAGTTTAGACAACAAACATCATGTGGGATACAAGTTACAGTTTAGAGTACTGACGTGATGTGGGATGCAGTTTAGACAACAAACATCATGTGGGATACAAGTTACAGTTTGTACTGACGTGATGTAGGTTACAGTTTAGACAACAAACATCATGTAGGATACAAGTTACAGTTTAGAGTACTGAGTGATGTAGGTTGCAGTTTGAACAATAAACATCATGTAGGATACAAGTTACAGTTTAGAGTACTGACGTGATGTAGGTTGCAGTTTAAACAACAAACATCATGTAGGATACAAGTTACAGTTTAGAGTACTGACGTGATGTAGGTTGCAGTTTAAACAACAAACATCATGTGGGATACAAGTTACAGTTTAGAGTACTGACGTGATGTAGGTTGCAGTTTAGACAACAAACATCATGTAAAGGATACAAGTTACAGTTTAGAGTACTGACGTGATGTAGGTTGCAGTTTAGACAACAAACATCATGTAGGATACAAGTTACAGTTTAGAGTACTGACGTGATGTAGGTTGCAGTTTAGACAACAAACATCATGTAGGATACAAGTTACAGTTTAGAGTACTGACGTGATGTAGGTTGCAGTTTACAATAAACATCATGTAGGATACAAGTTACAGTTTAGACTTACGTGATGACGTGATGTGGGTTACAGTTTACTATATAGGTTGCAGTTTAAACAACAAACATCACGTGTTTAGAGGATACATGTAGTTACAGTTTAGACTGACGTGATGTAGTTACAGTTGTTACAGTTTGCAGTTTAAACAACAAACATCATGTAGGATACAAGTTACAGTTTAGAGTACTGACGTGATGTAGGTTGCAGTTTAGACAACAAACATCATGTAGGATACAAGTTACAGTTTAGAGTACTGACGTGACGTGATGTAGGTTGACAGTTTGCAGTTTAGACAACAAACATCATGTAGGATACAAGTTACAGTTTAGAGTACTGACGTGATGTAGGTTGCAGTTTACAACAAACATCATGTAGGGATACAAGTTACAGTTTAGAGTACTGACGTGATGTAGGTTGCAGTTTAGACAACAAACATCATGTAGGATACAAGTTACAGTTTAGAGTACTGACGTGATGTAGGTTGCAGTTTAGACAACAAACATCATGTGGGATACAAGTTACAGTTTAGAGTACTGACGTGATGTAGGTTGCAGTTTAGACAACAAACATCATGTAGGATACAAGTTACAGTTTAGAGTACTGACGTGATGTAGGTTGCAGTTTAGACAACAAACATCATGTAGGATACAAGTTACAGTTTAGAGTACTGACGTGATGTAGGTTGCAGTTTACAACAAACATCATGTAGGATACAAGTTACAGTTTAGAGTACTGACGTGATGTAGGTTGCAGTTTAGACTAAACATCATGTAGGATACAAGTTACAGTTTAGAGTACTGACGTGATGTAGGTTGCAGTTTAAACAACAAACATCATGTAGGATACAAGTTACAGTTTAGAGTACTGACGTGATGTAGGTTGCAGTTTAAACAACAAACATCATGTAGGATACAAGTTACAGTTTAGAGTACTGACGTGATGTAGGTTGCAGTTTAGACAACAAACATCATGTGGGATACAAGTTACAGTTTAGAGTACTGACGTGATGTAGGTTGCAGTTTACAACAAACATCATGTAGGATACAAGTTACAGTTTAGAGTAGAGTACTGACGTGATGTAGGTTGCAGTTTAAACAACAAACATCATGTAGGATACAAGTTACAGTTTAGAGTACTGACGTGATGTAGGTTGCAGTTTAGACAACAAACATCATGTAGGATACAAGTTACAGTTTAGAGTACTGACGTGATGTAGGTTGCAGTTTAAACAACAAACATCATGTAGGATACAAGTTACAGTTTAGAGTACTGACGTGATGTAGGTTGCAGTTTAGACAACAAACATCATGTGGGATACAAGTTACAGTTTAGAGTACTGACGTGATGTAGGTTGCAGTTTAGACAACAAACATCATGGAGGATACAAGTTACAGTTTAGAGTACTGACGTGATGTAGGTTGCAGTTTAGACAATAAACATCATGTGGATACAAGTTACAGTTTAGAGTACTGACGTGATGTAGGTTGCAGTTTAGACAACAAACATCATGTAGGATACAAGTTACAGTTTAGAGTACTGACGTGATGTAGTTTTGCAGTTTAGTTACAACAAACATCATGTGGGATACAGTTTACTATAGTTACAGTTTAGAGTACTGACGTGATGTAGGTTGCAGTTTAGACAACAAACATCATGTAGGATACAAGTTACAGTTTAGAGTACTGACGTGATGTAGGTTGCAGTTTAGACAACAAACATCATGTGGGATACAAGTTACAGTTTAGAGTACTGACGTGATGTAGGTTGCAGTTTAGACTATAAATATCATGTAGGATACAAGTTACAGTTTAGAGTACTGACGTGATGTAGGTTGCAGTTTAGACAACAAACATCATGTGGGATACAAGTTACAGTTTAGAGTACTGACGTGATGTAGGTTGCAGTTTACTCTATAGACGTGATACAGATTACAGTTTAGACTACAAGACGTGATGTGGTTTACAGTACTGACGTGATGTAGGTTGCAGTTTAGACTAAAGACGTGATGTAGGATACAGTTTACAGTTTAGATGTTTAGGCTTGACGTTACTACGTGATACAGGTTACAGTTTAGACTAAAGACGTGATGTGGGATACAGTTTACTATATACAGACGTGGTACAAGTTACAGTTTAGACTAAAGACGTGATGTGGGTTACAGTTTACTATATAACACGTGATACAGATTACAGTTTAGACTAAAGACGTGATGTGGGTTACAGTTTACTCTATAGACGTGATACAGATTACAGTTTAGACTAAAGACGTGATGTGGGATGCAGTTTAGACAATAAACATCATGTAGGATACAAGTTACAGTTTAGACTACTGACGTGATGTAGGTTGCAGTTTACAATAAACATCATGTAGGATACAAGTTACAGTTTAGAGTACTGACGTGATGTAGGATACAGTTTACTATATAGTACGTGATACAAGTTACAGTTTAGACTAAAGACGTGTGATACAGGTTACAGTTTAGACAACAAAGACGTGATACAAGATACAGTTTAGAGTATAGACGTGATACAGATTACAGTTTAGACTAAAGACGTGATGTGGGATACAGTTTAGTTTATATACTGACGTGATACAGGTTACAGTTTAGACTAAAAACATGATGTGGGATACAAGTTACAGTTTATATAGACGTGATGTACAGGTTACAGTTTAGACTAAAGACGTGATGTGGGATACAGTTTACTATATATACGTGATACAGGTTACAGTTTAGACTAAAGACGTGATGTAGGATACAGTTTACTATATAGACGTGGTACAGGTTACAGTTTAGACTAAAGACGTGATGTGGGATACAGTTTACTATATAGACGTGATACAAGTTACAGTTTAGACTAAAGACGTGATGTGGGATACAGTTTACTATATAGACGTGATACAGATTACAGTTTAGACTAAAGACGTGATGTGGGATACAGTTTACTATATACACGTTACAGATTACAGTTTAGACTAAAGACGTGATGTGGGATACAGTTTACTATATAGACGTGGTACAGATTACAGTTTAGACTAAAGACGTGATGTGGGATACAGTTTACTATATAGACGTGGTACAGATTACAGTTTAGACTAAAGACGTGATGTGGGATACAGTTTACAGTTTAGACTAAAGACGTGATACAGGTTACAGTTTAGACTATAGACATCATGTGGATACAGATTACAGTTTAGACTAAAGACGTGATGTGGGATACAGTTTACTATATATGGGCGTGGTACAGATTACAGTTTAGACTAAAGACGTGATGTGGGATACAGTTTACTATATAGACGTGGTACAAATTACAGTTTAGACTAAAGACGTGATGTGGGATACAGTTTACTATGTAGACGTGGTACAGATTACAGTTTAGACTAAAGACGTGATGTGGGATACAGATTACAGTTTAGACTAAAGACGTGATGTGGGATACAGTTTACTATATATACGTGATACAGATTACAGTTTAGACTAAAGACGTGATGTGGGATACAGTTTACTATATAGACGTGGTACAAATTACAGTTTAGACTAAAGACGTGATGTGGGATACAGTTTACTATATAGACGTGATACAGATTACAGTTTAGACCAAAGACGTGATGTGGGATACAGTTTACTCTATAGACGTGATACAGATTACAGTTTAGACTAAAGACGTGATGTGGGATACAGTTTACTCTATAGACGTGGTACAGATTACAGTTTAGACTAAAGACGTGATGTGGGATACAGTTTACTCTATAGACGTGATGTAGGTTACAGTTTAGACTAAAGACGTGATGTGGGATACAGTTTACTATATAGACGTGGTACAAATTACAGTTTAGACTAAAGACGTGATGTGGGATACAGTTTACTATATATACGTGATACAGGTTACAGTTTAGACTAAAGACGTGATGTGGGATACAGTTTACTATATAGACGTGATACAGATTACAGTTTAGACTAAATAAGTGATGTGGGATACAGTTTACTCTATAGACGTGATACAGATTACAGTTTAGACTAAAGACGTGATGTGGGATACAGTTTACTCTATAGACGTGGTACAGATTACAGTTTAGACTAAAGACGTGATGTGGAATACAGTTTACTATATATAGACGTGGTACAGATTACAGTTTAGACTAAAGACGTGATGTGGGATACAGTTTACTATACAGACGTGGTACAGATTACAGTTTAGACTAAAGACGTGATGTGGGATACAGTTTACTATATAGACGTGATACAGATTACAGTTTAGACTAAAGACGTGATGTGGGATACAGTTTACTATATAGACGTGGTACAGATTACAGTTTAGACTAAAGACGTGATGTGGGATACAGTTTACTATATAGACGTGATACAGATTACAGTTTAGACTAAAGACGTGATGTGGGATACAGTTTACTATATAGACGTGGTACAGATTACAGTTTAGACTAAAGACGTGATGTGGGATACAGTTTACTATATATACGTGATACAGGTTACAGTTTAGACTAAAGACGTGATGTGGGATACAGTTTACTATATAGACGTGGTACAGGTTACAGTTTAGACTAAAGACGTGATGTGGGATACAGTTTACTATATAGACGTGGTACAGATTACAGTTTAGACTAAAGACGTGATGTGGGATACAGTTTACTATATAGACGTGATACAGGTTACAGTTTAGACTAAAGACGTGATGTGGGATACAGTTTACTATATAGACGTGATACAGATTACAGTTTAGACTAAAGACGTGATGTGGGATACAGTTTACTCTATAGACGTGGTACAGATTACAGTTTAGACTAAAGACGTGATGTGGGATACAGTTTACTATATATAGACGTGGTACAGATTACAGTTTAGACTAAAGACGTGATGTGGGATACAGTTTACTATATAGACGTGGTACAGATTACAGTTTAGACTAAAGACGTGATGTGGGATACAGTTTACTATATAGAGATTACAGTTTAGACTAAAGACGTGATGTGGGATACAGTTTAGACTAAAGACGTGATACAGTTTACTATATACGTGATACAGGTTACAGTTTAGACTAAAGACGTGATGTGGGATACAGTTTACTATATAGACGTGGTACAGATTACAGTTTAGACTAAAGACGTGATGTGGGATACAGTTTACTATATAGACGTGATACAGATTACAGTTTAGACTAAAGACGTGATGTGGGATACAGTTTACTATATAGACGTGGTACAGATTACAGTTTAGACTAAAGACGTGATGTGGGATACAGTTTACTACTATAGACGTGATACAGATTACAGTTTAGACTAAAGACGTGATGTGGGATACAGTTTACTATATAGACGTGATACAGATTACAGTTTAGACTAAAGACGTGATGTGGGATACAGTTTACTATATATACGTGATACAGATTACAGTTTAGACTAAAGACGTGATGTGGGATACAGTTTACTATATAGACGTGGTACAGATTACAGTTTAGACTAAAGACGTGATGTGGGATACAGTTTACTATATAGACGTGATACAGATTACAGTTTAGACTAAAGACGTGATGTGGGATACAGTTTACTATATAGACGTGGTACAGATTACAGTTTAGACTAAAGACGTGATGTGGGATACAGTTTACTATATAGACGTGATACAGATTACAGTTTAGACTAAAGACGTGATGTGGGATACAGTTTACTATATAGACGTGGTACAGATTACAGTTTAGACTAAAGACGTGATGTGGGATACAGTTTACTATATAGACGTGGTACAGATTACAGTTTAGACTAAAGACGTGATGTGGGATACAGTTTACTATATAGACGTGATACAGATTACAGTTTAGACTAAAGACGTGATGTGGGATACAGTTTACTCTATAGAGTACAGATTACAGTTTAGACTAAAGACGTGATGTGGGATACAGTTTACTATATAGACGTGGTACAGATTACAGTTTAGACTAAAGACGTGATGTGGGATACAGTTTACTATATATACAGATTACGTTTAGACTAAAGACATACAGATTACAGTTTAGACTAAAGACGTGATGTGGGATACAGTTTACTATAGACGTGGTACAGATTACAGTTTAGACTAAAGACGTGATGTGGGATACAGTTTACTATATAGACGTAGACGTGTACAGATTACAGTTTAGACTAAAGACGTGATGTGGGATACAGTTTACTATATAGACGTGGTACAGATTACAGTTTAGACTAAAGACGTGATGTGGGATACAGTTTTACATGTGGGATACAGTTTACTATATAGACGTGGTACAGATTACAGTTTAGACTAAAGACGTGATGTGGGATACAGTTTACTATATATATATACGTGATACAGATTACAGTTTAGACTAAAGACGTGATGTGGGATACAGTTTACTATATAGACGTGGTACAGATTACAGTTTAGACTAAAGACGTGATGTGGGATACAGTTTACTATATAGACGTGATACAGATTACAGTTTAGACTAAAGACGTGATGTGGGATACAGTTTACTATATAGACGTGATACAGATTACAGTTTAGACTAAAGACGTGATGTGGGATACAGTTTACTATATAGACGTGGTACAGATTACAGTTTAGACTAAAGACGTGATGTGGGATACAGTTTACTATATAGACGTGGTACAGGTTACAGTTTAGACTAAAGACGTGATGTGGGATACAGTTTACTATATAGACGTGGTACAGATTACAGTTTAGACTAAAGACGTGATGTGGGATACAGTTTACTATATATACGTGATACAGATTACAGTTTAGACTAAAGACGTGATGTGGGATACAGTTTACTATATAGACGTGATACAGATTACAGTTTAGACTAAAGACGTGATGTGGGATACAGTTTACTCTATAGACGTGATACAGATTACAGTTTAGACTAAAGACGTGATGTGGGATACAGTTTACTCTATAGACGTGGTACAGATTACAGTTTAGACTAAAGACGTGATGTGGGATACAGTTTACTATATAGACGTGGTACAGATTACAGTTTAGACTAAAGACGTGATGTGGGATGGTTTACTATACAGATACAGATTACAGTTTAGACTAAAGACGTGATGTGGGATACAGTTTACTAAAGACGTATGGGATACAGTTTACTATATAGACGTGATACAGATTACAGTTTAGACTAAAGACGTGATGTGGGATACAGTTTACTATATAGACGTGGTACAGATTACAGTTTAGACTAAAGACGTGATGTGGGATACAGTTTACTATATAGACGTGATACAGATTACAGTTTAGACTAAAGACGTGATGTGGGATACAGTTTACTATATAGACGTGGTACAGATTACAGTTTAGACTAAAGACGTGATGTGGGATACAGTTTACTATATATACGTGATACAGATTACAGTTTAGACTAAAGACGTGATGTGGGATACAGTTTACTATATAGACGTGATACAGGTTACAGTTTAGACTAAAGACGTGATGTGGGATACAGTTTACTATATAGACGTGGTACAGATTACAGTTTAGACTAAAGACGTGATGTGGGATACAGTTTACTATATATACGTGATACAGGTTACAGTTTAGACTAAAGACGTGATGTGGGATACAGTTTACTATATAGACGTGATACAGATTACAGTTTAGACTAAAGACGTGATGTGGGATACAGTTTACTCTATAGACGTGGTACAGATTACAGTTTAGACTAAAGACGTGATGTGGGATACAGTTTACTATATAGACGTGGTACAGATTACAGTTTAGACTAAAGACGTGATGTGGGATACAGTTTACTATATAGACGTGGTACAGATTACAGTTTAGACTAAAGACGTGTGGGATACAGTGGGATACAGATTACAGTTTAGACTAAAGACGTGATGTGGGATACAGTTTACTATATAGACGTGATACAGGATTACAGTTTAGACTAAAGACGTGATGTGGGATACAGTTTACTATATAGACGTGGTACAGATTACAGTTTAGACTAAAGACGTGATGTGGGATACAGTTTACTATATAGACGTGATACAGATTACAGTTTAGACTAAAGACGTGATGTGGGATACAGTTTACTATATAGACGTGGTACAGATTACAGTTTAGACTAAAGACGTGATGTGGGATACAGTTTACTATATAGACGTGGTACAGATTACAGTTTAGACTAAAGACGTGATGTGGGATACAGTTTACTATATAGACGTGATACAGATTACAGTTTAGACTAAAGACGTGATGTGGGATACAGTTTACTATATAGACGTGATACAGATTACAGTTTAGACTAAAGACGTGATGTGGGATACAGTTTACTATATAGACGTGGTACAGATTACAGTTTAGACTAAAGACGTGATGTGGGATACAGTTTACTATATAGACGTGATACAGATTACAGTTTAGACTAAAGACGTGATGTGGGATACAGTTTACTATATAGACGTGGTACAGATTACAGTTTAGACTAAAGACGTGATGTGGGATACAGTTTACTATATATACGTGATACAGGTTACAGTTTAGACTAAAGACGTGATGTGGGATACAGTTTACTATATAGACGTGGTACAGATTACAGTTTAGACTAAAGACGTGATGTGGGATACAGTTTACTATATAGACGTGGTACAGATTACAGTTTAGACTAAAGACGTGATGTGGGATACAGTTTACTATATAGACGTGATACAGATTACAGTTTAGACTAAAGACGTGATGTGGGATACAGTTTACTCTATAGACGTGGTACAGATTACAGTTTAGACTAAAGACGTGATGTGGGATACAGTTTACTATATATAGACGTGGTACAGATTACAGTTTAGACTAAAGACGTGATGTGGGATACAGTTTACTATATAGACGTGGTACAGATTAC
Source organism: Tachypleus tridentatus (assembly GCF_004210375.1). Lineage (NCBI taxonomy): Eukaryota > Metazoa > Arthropoda > Merostomata > Xiphosura > Limulidae > Tachypleus > Tachypleus tridentatus. The sequence continues at coordinate 90,254,631 of NC_134831.1, forward strand.
AGTTTAGACTAAAGACGTGATGTGGGATACAGATTACAGTTTAGACTAAAGACGTGATGTGGGATACAGTTTACTCTATAGACGTGGTACAGATTACAGTTTAGACTAAAGACGTGATGTGGGATACAGTTTACTATATATAGACGTGGTACAGATTACAGTTTAGACTAAAGACGTGATGTGGGATACAGTTTACTATATAGACGTGGTACAGATTACAGTTTAGACTAAAGACGTGATGTGGGATACAGTTTACTATATAGACGTGGTACAGATTACAGTTTAGACTAAAGACGTGATGTGGGATACAGATTACAGTTTAGACTAAAGACGTGATGTGGGATACAGTTTACTATATATACGTGATACAGGTTACAGTTTAGACTAAAGACGTGATGTGGGATACAATTTACTATATAGACGTGGTACAAATTACAGTTTAGACTAAAGACGTGATGTGGGATACAGTTTACTATGTAGACGTGATACAGATTACAGTTTAGACCAAAGACGTGATGTGGGATACAGTTTACTCTATAGACGTGATACAGATAACAGTTTAGACTAAAGACGTGATGTGGGATACAGTTTACTCTATAGACGTGGTACAGATTACAGTTTAGACTAAAGACGTGATGTGGGATACAGTTTACTCTATAGACTTGATGTAGGTTACAGTTTAGACTAAAGACGTGATGTGGGATACAGTTTACTATATAGACGTGGTACAAATTACAGTTTAGACTAAAGACGTGATGTGGGATACAGTTTACTATATATACGTGATACAGGTTACAGTTTAGACTAAAGACGTGATGTGGGATACAGTTTACTATATAGACGTGATACAGATTACAGTTTAGACTAAATAAGTGATGTGGGATACAGTTTACTCTATAGACGTGATACAGATTACAGTTTAGACTAAAGACGTGATGTGGGATACAGTTTACTCTATAGACGTGGTACAGATTACAGTTTAGACTAAAGACGTGATGTGGAATACAGTTTACTATATATAGACGTGGTACAGATTACAGTTTAGACTAAAGACGTGATGTGGGATACAGTTTACTATACAGACGTGGTACAGATTACAGTTTAGACTAAAGACGTGATGTGGGATACAGTTTACTATATAGACGTGATACAGATTACAGTTTAGACTAAAGACGTGATGTGGGATACAGTTTACTATATAGACGTGGTACAGATTACAGTTTAGACTAAAGACGTGATGTGGGATACAGTTTACTATATAGACGTGATACAGATTACAGTTTAGACTAAAGACGTGATGTGGGATACAGTTTACTATATAGACGTGGTACAGATTACAGTTTAGACTAAAGACGTGATGTGGGATACAGTTTACTATATATACGTGATACAGGTTACAGTTTAGACTAAAGACGTGATGTGGGATACAGTTTACTATATAGACGTGGTACAGGTTACACTTTAGACTAAAGACGTGATGTGGGATACAGTTTACTATATAGACGTGGTACAGATTACAGTTTAGACTAAAGACGTGATGTGGGATACAGTTTACTATATATACGTGATACAGGTTACAGTTTAGACTAAAGACGTGATGTGGGATACAGTTTACTATATAGACGTGATACAGATTACAGTTTAGACTAAAGACGTGATGTGGGATACAGTTTACTCTATAGACGTGGTACAGATTACAGTTTAGACTAAAGACGTGATGTGGGATACAGTTTACTATCTATAGACGTGGTACAGATTACAGTTTAGACTAAAGACGTGATGTGGGATACAGTTTACTATATAGACGTGGTACAGATTACAGTTTAGACTAAAGACGTGATGTGGGATACAGATTACAGTTTAGACTAAAGACGTGATGTGGGATACAGTTTACTCTATAGACGTGGTACAGATTACAGTTTAGACTAAAGACGTGATGTGGGATACAGTTTACTATATATAGACGTGGTACAGATTACAGTTTAGACTAAAGACGTGATGTGGGATACAGTTTACTATATAGACGTGGTACAGATTACAGTTTAGACTAAAGACGTGATGTGGGATACAGATTACAGTTTAGACTAAAGACGTGATGTGGGATACAGTTTACTATATATACGTGATACAGGTTACAGTTTAGACTAAAGACGTGATGTGGGATACAATTTACTATATAGACGTGGTACAAATTACAGTTTAGACTAAAGACGTGATGTGGGATACAGTTTACTATGTAGACGTGATACAGATTACAGTTTAGACCAAAGACGTGATGTGGGATACAGTTTACTCTATAGACGTGATACAGATAACAGTTTAGACTAAAGACGTGATGTGGGATACAGTTTACTCTATAGACGTGGTACAGATTACAGTTTAGACTAAAGACGTGATGTGGGATACAGTTTACTCTATAGACTTGATGTAGGTTACAGTTTAGACTAAAGACGTGATGTGGGATACAGTTTACTATATAGACGTGGTACAAATTACAGTTTAGACTAAAGACGTGATGTGGGATACAGTTTACTATATATACGTGATACAGGTTACAGTTTAGACTAAAGACGTGATGTGGGATACAGTTTACTATATAGACGTGATACAGATTACAGTTTAGACTAAATAAGTGATGTGGGATACAGTTTACTCTATAGACGTGATACAGATTACAGTTTAGACTAAAGACGTGATGTGGGATACAGTTTACTCTATAGACGTGGTACAGATTACAGTTTAGACTAAAGACGTGATGTGGGATACAGTTTACTATATATAGACGTGGTACAGATTACAGTTTAGACTAAAGACGTGATGTGGGATACAGTTTACTATATAGACGTGGTACAGATTACAGTTTAGACTAAAGACGTGATGTGGGATACAGTTTACTATATAGACGTGATACAGATTACAGTTTAGACTAAAGACGTGATGTGGGATACAGTTTACTATATAGACGTGGTACAGATTACAGTTTAGACTAAAGACGTGATGTGGGATACAGTTTACTATATAGACGTGATACAGATTACAGTTTAGACTAAAGACGTGATGTGGGATACAGTTTACTATATAGACGTGGTACAGATTACAGTTTAGACTAAAGACGTGATGTGGGATACAGTTTACTATATAGACGTGATACAGGTTACAGTTTAGACTAAAGACGTGATGTGGGATACAGTTTACTATATAGACGTGGTACAGATTACAGTTTAGACTAAAGACGTGATGTGGGATACAGTTTACTATATAGACGTGGTACAGATTACAGTTTAGACTAAAGACGTGATGTGGGATACAGTTTACTATATATACGTGATACAGGTTACAGTTTAGACTAAAGACGTGATGTGGGATACAGTTTACTCTATAGACGTGGTACAGATTACAGTTTAGACTAAAGACGTGATGTGGGATACAGTTTACTATATAGACGTGGTACAGATTACAGTTTAGACTAAAGACGTGATGTGGGATACAGTTTACTATATAGACGTGGTACAGATTACAGTTTAGACTAAAGACGTGATGTGGGATACAGATTACAGTTTAGACTAAAGACGTGATGTGGGATACAGTTTACTCTATAGACGTGGTACAGATTACAGTTTAGACTAAAGACGTGATGTGGGATACAGTTTACTATATAGACGTGGTACAGATTACAGTTTAGACTAAAGACGTGATGTGGGATACAGTTTACTATATAGACGTGGTACAGATTACAGTTTAGACTAAAAGACGTGATGTGGGATACAGATTACAGTTTAGACTAAAGACGTGATGTGGGATACAGTTTACTATATATACGTGATACAGGTTACAGTTTAGACTAAAGACGTGATGTGGGATACAGTTTACTATATAGACGTGGTACAAATTACAGTTTAGACTAAAGACGTGATGTGGGATACAGTTTACTATGTAGACGTGATACAGATTACAGTTTAGACCAAAGACGTGATGTGGGATACAGTTTACTCTATAGACGTGATACAGATAACAGTTTAGACTAAAGACGTGATGTGGGATACAGTTTACTCTATAGACGTGGTACAGATTACAGTTTAGACTAAAGACGTGATGTGGGATACAGTTTACTATATAGACGTGATACGTGGTACAGATTACAGTTTAGACTAAAGACGTGATGTGGGATACAGTTTACTATATATACGTGATACAGATTACAGTTTAGACTAAAGACGTGATGTGGGATACAGTTTACTATATAGACGTGATACAGATTACAGTTTAGACTAAAGACGTGATGTGGGATACAGTTTACTATATAGACGTGGTACAGATTACAGTTTAGACTAAAGACGTGATGTGGGATACAGTTTACTATATAGACGTGATACAGATTACAGTTTAGACTAAAGACGTGATGTGGGATACAGTTTACTATATAGACGTGGTACAGATTACAGTTTAGACTAAAGACGTGATGTGGGATACAGTTTACTATATATACGTGATACAGGTTACAGTTTAGACTAAAGACGTGATGTGGGATACAGTTTACTATATAGACGTGGTACAGGTTACACTTTAGACTAAAGACGTGATGTGGGATACAGTTTACTATATAGACGTGGTACAGATTACAGTTTAGACTAAAGACGTGATGTGGGATACAGTTTACTATATATACGTGATACAGGTTACAGTTTAGACTAAAGACGTGATGTGGGATACAGTTTACTATATAGACGTGATACAGATTACAGTTTAGACTAAAGACGTGATGTGGGATACAGTTTACTCTATAGACGTGGTACAGATTACAGTTTAGACTAAAGACGTGATGTGGGATACAGTTTACTATATATAGACGTGGTACAGATTACAGTTTAGACTAAAGACGTGATGTGGGATACAGTTTACTATATAGACGTGGTACAGATTACAGTTTAGACTAAAGACGTGATGTGGGATACAGATTACAGTTTAGACTAAAGACGTGATGTGGGATACAGTTTACTCTATAGACGTGGTACAGATTACAGTTTAGACTAAAGACGTGATGTGGGATACAGTTTACTATATATAGACGTGGTACAGATTACAGTTTAGACTAAAGACGTGATGTGGGATACAGTTTACTATATAGACGTGGTACAAATTACAGTTTAGACTAAAGACGTGATGTGGGATACAGTTTACTATGTAGACGTGGTACAGATTACAGTTTAGACTAAAGACGTGATGTGGGATACAGATTACAGTTTAGACTAAAGACGTGATGTGGGATACAGTTTACTATATATACGTGATACAGGTTACAGTTTAGACTAAAGACGTGATGTGGGATACAATTTACTATATAGACGTGGTACAAATTACAGTTTAGACTAAAGACGTGATGTGGGATACAGTTTACTATGTAGACGTGATACAGATTACAGTTTAGACCAAAGACGTGATGTGGGATACAGTTTACTCTATAGACGTGATACAGATAACAGTTTAGACTAAAGACGTGATGTGGGATACAGTTTACTCTATAGACGTGGTACAGATTACAGTTTAGACTAAAGACGTGATGTGGGATACAGTTTACTCTATAGACTTGATGTAGGTTACAGTTTAGACTAAAGACGTGATGTGGGATACAGTTTACTATATAGACGTGGTACAAATTACAGTTTAGACTAAAGACGTGATGTGGGATACAGTTTACTATATATACGTGATACAGGTTACAGTTTAGACTAAAGACGTGATGTGGGATACAGTTTACTATATAGACGTGATACAGATTACAGTTTAGACTAAATAAGTGATGTGGGATACAGTTTACTCTATAGACGTGATACAGATTACAGTTTAGACTAAAGACGTGATGTGGGATACAGTTTACTCTATAGACGTGGTACAGATTACAGTTTAGACTAAAGACGTGATGTGGAATACAGTTTACTATATATAGACGTGGTACAGATTACAGTTTAGACTAAAGACGTGATGTGGGATACAGTTTACTATACAGACGTGGTACAGATTACAGTTTAGACTAAAGACGTGATGTGGGATACAGTTTACTATATAGACGTGATACAGATTACAGTTTAGACTAAAGACGTGATGTGGGATACAGTTTACTATATAGACGTGGTACAGATTACAGTTTAGACTAAAGACGTGATGTGGGATACAGTTTACTATATAGACGTGATACAGATTACAGTTTAGACTAAAGACGTGATGTGGGATACAGTTTACTATATAGACGTGGTACAGATTACAGTTTAGACTAAAGACGTGATGTGGGATACAGTTTACTATATATACGTGATACAGGTTACAGTTTAGACTAAAGACGTGATGTGGGATACAGTTTACTATATAGACGTGGTACAGGTTACAGTTTAGACTAAAGACGTGATGTGGGATACAGTTTACTATATAGACGTGGTACAGATTACAGTTTAGACTAAAGACGTGATGTGGGATACAGTTTACTATATATACGTGATACAGGTTACAGTTTAGACTAAAGACGTGATGTGGGATACAGTTTACTATATAGACGTGATACAGATTACAGTTTAGACTAAAGAAGTGATGTGGGATACAGTTTACTCTATAGACGTGATACAGATTACAGTTTAGACTAAAGACGTGATGTGGGATACAGTTTACTCTATAGACGTGGTACAGATTACAGTTTAGACTAAAGACGTGATGTGGGATACAGTTTACTATATATAGACGTGGTACAGATTACAGTTTAGACTAAAGACGTGATGTGGGATACAGTTTACTATACAGACGTGGTACAGATTACAGTTTAGACTAAAGACGTGATGTGGGATACAGTTTACTATATAGACGTGATACAGATTACAGTTTAGACTAAAGACGTGATGTGGGATACAGTTTACTATATAGACGTGGTACAGATTACAGTTTAGACTAAAGACGTGATGTGGGATACAGTTTACTATATAGACGTGATACAGATTACAGTTTAGACTAAAGACGTGATGTGGGATACAGTTTACTATATAGACGTGGTACAGATTACAGTTTAGACTAAAGACGTGATGTGGGATACAGTTTACTATATATACGTGATACAGGTTACAGTTTAGACTAAAGACGTGATGTGGGATACAGTTTACTATATAGACGTGGTACAGGTTACACTTTAGACTAAAGACGTGATGTGGGATACAGTTTACTATATAGACGTGGTACAGATTACAGTTTAGACTAAAGACGTGATGTGGGATACAGTTTACTATATATACGTGATACAGGTTACAGTTTAGACTAAAGACGTGATGTGGGATACAGTTTACTATATAGACGTGATACAGATTACAGTTTAGACTAAAGACGTGATGTGGGATACAGTTTACTCTATAGACGTGGTACAGATTACAGTTTAGACTAAAGACGTGATGTGGGATACAGTTTACTATCTATAGACGTGGTACAGATTACAGTTTAGACTAAAGACGTGATGTGGGATACAGTTTACTATATAGACGTGGTACAGATTACAGTTTAGACTAAAGACGTGATGTGGGATACAGATTACAGTTTAGACTAAAGACGTGATGTGGGATACAGTTTACTCTATAGACGTGGTACAGATTACAGTTTAGACTAAAGACGTGATGTGGGATACAGTTTACTATATATAGACGTGGTACAGATTACAGTTTAGACTAAAGACGTGATGTGGGATACAGTTTACTATATAGACGTGGTACAGATTACAGTTTAGACTAAAGACGTGATGTGGGATACAGATTACAGTTTAGACTAAAGACGTGATGTGGGATACAGTTTACTATATATACGTGATACAGGTTACAGTTTAGACTAAAGACGTGATGTGGGATACAATTTACTATATAGACGTGGTACAAATTACAGTTTAGACTAAAGACGTGATGTGGGATACAGTTTACTATGTAGACGTGATACAGATTACAGTTTAGACCAAAGACGTGATGTGGGATACAGTTTACTCTATAGACGTGATACAGATAACAGTTTAGACTAAAGACGTGATGTGGGATACAGTTTACTCTATAGACGTGGTACAGATTACAGTTTAGACTAAAGACGTGATGTGGGATACAGTTTACTCTATAGACTTGATGTAGGTTACAGTTTAGACTAAAGACGTGATGTGGGATACAGTTTACTATATAGACGTGGTACAAATTACAGTTTAGACTAAAGACGTGATGTGGGATACAGTTTACTATATATACGTGATACAGGTTACAGTTTAGACTAAAGACGTGATGTGGGATACAGTTTACTATATAGACGTGATACAGATTACAGTTTAGACTAAATAAGTGATGTGGGATACAGTTTACTCTATAGACGTGATACAGATTACAGTTTAGACTAAAGACGTGATGTGGGATACAGTTTACTCTATAGACGTGGTACAGATTACAGTTTAGACTAAAGACGTGATGTGGAATACAGTTTACTATATATAGACGTGGTACAGATTACAGTTTAGACTAAAGACGTGATGTGGGATACAGTTTACTATATAGACGTGGTACAGATTACAGTTTAGACTAAAGACGTGATGTGGGATACAGTTTACTATATAGACGTGATACAGATTACAGTTTAGACTAAAGACGTGATGTGGGATACAGTTTACTATATAGACGTGGTACAGATTACAGTTTAGACTAAAGACGTGATGTGGGATACAGTTTACTATATAGACGTGATACAGATTACAGTTTAGACTAAAGACGTGATGTGGGATACAGTTTACTATATAGACGTGGTACAGATTACAGTTTAGACTAAAGACGTGATGTGGGATACAGTTTACTATATATACGTGATACAGGTTACAGTTTAGACTAAAGACGTGATGTGGGATACAGTTTACTATATAGACGTGGTACAGGTTACACTTTAGACTAAAGACGTGATGTGGGATACAGTTTACTATATAGACGTGGTACAGATTACAGTTTAGACTAAAGACGTGATGTGGGATACAGTTTACTATATATACGTGATACAGGTTACAGTTTAGACTAAAGACGTGATGTGGGATACAGTTTACTATATAGACGTGATACAGATTACAGTTTAGACTAAAGACGTGATGTGGGATACAGTTTACTCTATAGACGTGGTACAGATTACAGTTTAGACTAAAGACGTGATGTGGGATACAGTTTACTATATATAGACGTGGTACAGATTACAGTTTAGACTAAAGACGTGATGTGGGATACAGTTTACTATATAGACGTGGTACAGATTACAGTTTAGACTAAAGACGTGATGTGGGATACAGATTACAGTTTAGACTAAAGACGTGATGTGGGATACAGTTTACTCTATAGACGGGGTACAGATTACAGTTTAGACTAAAGACGTGATGTGGGATACAGTTTACTATATATAGACGTGGTACAGATTACAGTTTAGACTAAAGACGTGATGTGGGATACAGTTTACTATATAGACGTGGTACAGATTATAGTTTAGACTAAAGACGTGATGTGGGATACAGATTACAGTTTAGACTAAAGACGTGATGTGGGATACAGTTGACTATATATACGTGATACAGGTTACAGTTTAGACTAAAGACGTGATGTGGGATACAATTTACTATATAGACGTGGTACAAATTATAGTTGAGACTAAAGACGTGATGTGGGATACAGTTTACTATGTAGACGTGATACAGATTACAGTTTAGACCAAAGACGTGATGTGGGATACAGTTTACTCTATAGACGTGATACAGATAACAGTTTAGACTAAAGACGTGATGTGGGATACAGTTTACTCTATAGACGTGGTACAGATTACAGTTTAGACTAAAGACGTGATGTGGGATACAGTTTACTATATATACGTGATACAGGCTACAGTTTAGACTAAAGACGTGATGTGGGATACAGTTTACTATATATATATACGTGATACAGATTACAGTTTAGACTAAAGACGTGATGTGGGATACAGTTTACTCTATAGACGTGGTACAGATTACAGTTGACGTTTTAAGACGTGATTTTGTTTACTGTTTGGACTACAGACGTGATTCAGGTTACATTTTACACTACCTACGTGATAGAGATTATTGTTAACAGTGCAGGTGTGGTGCAGGTTAAAGTTTATACATGGCGTAGGTTACAGTTTACATAACCGGAAATGACGCATATTACAGCTTATACGTGATGGAGGTTACAGTTCACTTTACAAACATGAAGCAGGTTACAGTTTAAGCTACAGACGTGATTTACGTTACAGTTTAAACTAAAGACGTGATACAGTGTAAAGTTTACACTACAGTCGTTAAAGTTAATATTACAAACGTGGTACAGGTTACAGTTTATACATGACGTAGGTTAAAGTTTACACTATATACATTATATAGGTTACAGTTTACCGTTTACATTACGGAGGTGGTTTAGGTAACAGTTTAGACTACAGATGTAATGTAGGTTACAATTTACATTACAAACGTGGTTTAGGTTATGCTTTTGACAACTCACGAAATACGGGTTACCGTTTACACGAAGGACATGATACAGGTTACAGTTTAGGTTACAGACGTAATGTAGGTTACAGTTAACATTACAGACGTGTTGCACGTTACAGTTTATGCATGCCGAAGGTTACAGTTTATACAACATATATGACACAGGTTACAGTTTTGACTACAGATGTGATAGGGGTTACAGTTTATAGTACAGATGTGACCAAGGTTACAGTTTAGATTACAGAAGTGATTCATTCAGCTTACAGTATACACAAGAGACGTGATTCAGGTTACAGACATAAAAGGTTTGCTTCGATGTTTTCTATTATTAAAAAAATAAATTATACGTATAACCACCGTTTTACGACGACAGATCTGTACTTCTCACTGTGTTTGCTGGAAGTCCTACTTTTAGCTGAGAATGTCAAATTCTTTGTTCGTGTGTTTAGTGTGAATGAACTTGGTTAAAACCCCATCAGACTAACGAGAGAGAGCTAATTTTAAACCATGATAAGAACTTGAACGAAGGCTAACATTAACGTGTTGCCGACACAGAAACCCAAAAATTTCTGTCTTCCTTTTAAACATTCGAACACACGAGTCGGTAGTCATGGTTACTCAGAACATTTACAGTACTGGGAACGCAAACGTGTAATTCAGTAACTACGAAGTAAACATGTTACTGAGTGAAAAGTTGTGTAGTGTACGTTTAAAAGTAACTAATACACTAATATTTTTATTTCTGCGGCTGATATTTGGATCTACATCCTCTGACAATTAATAATATTGTTGTCATTTGATAAGGCAAGTATTTGGTTCTATACCCACTGACCAGTACTGATATTGTTGCCATTTGTTAAGGAAATATTTGGTTCTATATCATCTGACCAGTACTAATATTGCTTCCCTTTATTAAGGCCAATATTTGGTTCTACATTCTCTAACTAGTACTGATATTGGTGCCGTTTGTTAAGGACAATATTTGGTTCTACATCCTCTAACCAGTAGAAATATTATTGTGTTTGTTAAGGCTAATATTTGGTTCTCCATTCTCTGACCAGTACTAACATTGTTGCCATTTGTAAAGGGAAATATGTGGTTTTATATACTCTGACCAGTACTGATATTGTTTCCAATTGTTAAGGCCAATATTTGGTTTTATATCGTCTGACCAGTACTGATATTGTTGCCATTTGTTAAGGCCAATATTTGGTTTTACATTCTCTAACTGGTACTACAAATATTGTTGCCATTTGCGAAGGCCAATATTTGGTTCTATATCCTCTAACTAGTCCTCATATTGTAGCTATTTGTTAAAGCGAATATTTGGATCTACATTCTCTGACCAGGATTAATATTGTTGCAATTTGTTAAGGCCAATATTTGTTTCTATATCGTCTGACCAGTACTAATATTGTTTAAATTTGTTAAGGCGAGTATTCGATTCTACATTCTCTGAGCAGAACAAATATTGTTTCTATATGTTAAGGCCAATATTTGGTTCTACATTCTTTGACCAGTACTAATATTGTTGCCATTTGTTAAAGCCTATATGTGCTTTTAAATTCTCTGACCAGAACTAATACTGTTGAAATTTGTTAAGGCTTGTATTCGATTCTACATACTGTGAGCAGAACTGATAATGTTGCAATTTTATAAGGTCAATATTTGGTTCTACATTTTCTGACCAGTACTAATATTGTTTCCATTTGTTAAAGCCTATATGTGGTTCTACATTCTCTGACCAATACTAATAATGTTGTTATTTGTTAAGGCCAATATTTGGTTCTACATTCTCTGACCAGTACTGATATTGTGCCATTTGTTAAGGAAAATATTTGGTTCTACATTCTTTGTCCAGTACTAATATTGTTGACATTTGTTAAAGCCTATATGTGGTTCTACATTCTCTGACCAAAACTAATACAGTTGAAGTTAGTTAAGGCCAATATTTGGTTCTATATCCTCTGGCCAGCACTGATACTGTTGCCATTTATTAAGGCCAAAACTTGTTTCTATATACTCTGACCAATACTAATATTGTTGCCATTTGTTAAGGCCAGAATTTGGTTCTACATTCTTTTGACAACTGCAAATATTATTGTATTTGTTAAGGCTAGTATTTGGTTCTCTATTCTCCGACCAGTACTAAGATTGTTGCCATTTGTTAAGACTAATATTTCGTGCTATATTTTCTGACCATTACAAATATTGTTGCTATTTGTTAAGGCAAATAATTGGTTCTACATCCTCTAACCAGTACAAATATTATTGTATTTGTTAAGGCTAGTATTTGGTTCTCTATTCTCTGACCATTACTAATATTAGTGCCATTTGTTAAGACTAATATTTCGAGCTATATTTTGTGGCCATTACAAATATTGTTGCCATTTGTTAAGGCCAATAATTGGTTCTATATCATCTGACCAGTACTGATATTGTTGTTAATTGTTAAGGGCAATATTTGGTTTTACATTCTCTGAGCAGAACTAATATTGTTGCCATTTGTTTAGACCAATATTTGGTTCTACATTCAATGACCAGTACTAATATTGTTGCTATTTGTTAAAGCCAATATTTGTATCATTATCCTCGGACCAGAGCTAATATTATTGCAATTTGTTAAGGATAGTATTCGATTCTACATTCTCTGAACAGAACTAATATTTTTGCAATTTGTTTAGGCCAATATTTGGTTTTACATTCTCTGACCAGTACTAATATTGTTTCCATTTGTAAAAGCCTATATGTGCTATTACATTCACTGACCAGAACTAATACTGTTGAAACTTGTTAAGGCCAATAATTAAATCTATATCCTCTGACCAGTACTGATATTATTGCCAATTGTTAAGGGCAATATTTGGTTTTACATTCTCTGAGCAGAACTAATATTGTTCCCATTTGGTTAGGCCAATAGTTGGTACTACATTCTCTGAACAGTACTAATATTGTTGCCATTTGTTAAGACTAATATTTTGAGCTATATGTTCTAACCATTACAAATATTGTTGCTATTTGTTAAGGCCAATAATTGGTTCTCTATCCTCTGACCAGAACTGATATTGTTGCTATTTATTTAGGCCAAGAACTGGTTCTACATTCTTTGACCAATACTAATACTGTTGCCATTTGTTAACGCCAATATTTGTTTCTATATCTTCTGACCAATAATGATGTTGTTGCCATTTACAAAGCCAATATTTGGTTTTATATTCTCTGACCAGTACTAATATTGTTTTGATTTGTTAAGGCCAATATTTGGTTCTACATTCTTTGACCAGTGCTAATATTGTTGCCATTTGTTAAAGCCTATTTGTTCTACATAATCTGAGCAGTACTAATCTTGTGCCATTAGTTACGGCCAATATTTGGTTCTACATCCTCTAACCAGTACAAATATTATTGTATTTGTTAAGGCTAGTATTTGGTTCTCCATTCTTTGACCAGTAGTATTATTGTTGCCATTTGTTAAGGCAAATAATTGCTTCTATATCCTCTGACCAGTACTGATATTGTTGCTATTTGTTAAGGCGAATATTTGTTTCTATATCCTCTGTCAAGTACTAATATTGTTGCAATTTGTTAAGGCTAGTATTCGACTCTGCCTTCTCTGAGCAGAACTAATATTGTTGCAATTTTTTAGGCCAATATTTGGTTTTACATTCTCTGACCAGAACTAATACTGTTGAAATTTGTTAAGGCCAATAATTGGTTCTATATCCTTTGACCAGTACTGATATTGTTGCCATTTGTTAAGGCCAATATTTTGTTCTACATTCTTTACCAGTACTAATATTGTTTATATTTGTTAAAGCCTATATGTGGTCCTACATTCTCTGACCAGAACTCATATTGTTGAAATTTGTTAATGCGAATCTTATGTTCTACACTCTCTGATCCGTATTAATATTGTTGCTATTTGTTAAGAAAATAGTTGTTTCTGTATCATTTTACCAGTACTAATATTGTTTCGATTTGTAAAAGCGTATATGTGGTTCCAAATTCTCTGATCAGAACTAATGTTGAAATTTGTTAAGGCCAATATTTGGTTCTATATCTTCTCAATAGTACTGATATTGTTAGCATTTGTTAAGGCCAATATTTGGTTCTACACTTATTGCCCAGTACTGATATTGTTGGTATTTGTAAAAGCCTATATGTGGTTCTACATTCTTTGACCAATACTAATATTCTTGCCATTTGTTAACGCCAATATTTAGTTCTATATCTTCTGACCAGTACAGATATTTTTGCCATTAATAAAGCCAATATTTGGTTCCACATTCTCTGACCTGTACTAATATTGTTACCATTTGTTAAAGACTATATGTGGTTCTACATTCTCTGACCTGAACTAATATTGTTGAAATTTGTTAATGCTAATATTTGGTTCTACACTCTGATCCGTATTAATATTGTTGCCATTTGTTAAGAAAATAATTGTTTCTGTATCATTTGACCAGTACTAATATTGTTTTGATTTGTTAAGGCCAATATTTGGTTCTACATTTTTTGACCAGTGCTTATATTGTTGCCATTTGTTAAAGCCTATTTGTGGTTCTACATAATCTGACCAGTACTAATCTTGTGCCACTAGTTAGGGCCAATATTTGGTTCTACCTCCTCTAACCAGTACAAATATTATTGTATTTTTAAGTATAGTATTTGGTTCTCCATTCTCTGACCAGTAGTAATATTGTTGCAATTTGTTAAGACTAATATTTTGAGCTATATTTTCTGACCATTACAAATATTGTTGCTATTTGTTAAGGCCAATAATTGGTTCTCTATCCTCTGACCAGAACTGATATTGTTGCTATTTATTTACGCCAAGACTTGGTTCTACATTCTTTAACCAATACTAATACTGTTGCCATTTGTTAACGCCAATATTTGGTTCTATTTCTTCTGACCAATAATGATGTTGTTGCAATTTACAAAGCCAATATTTGGTTCTATATTCTCTGACCAGTACTAATATTGTTTTGATTTGTTAAGGGCAATATTTGTTTCTACATTTTTTGACCAGTGCTTATATTGTTGCCATTTGTTAAAGCCTATTTGTGGTTCTACATAATCTGAGCAGTACTAATCTTGTGCCATTAGTTACGGCCAATATTTGGTTCTACATCCTCTAACCAGTACAAATCGTATTGTATTTGTTAAGGCTAGTATTTGGTTTTTCATTCTCTGACCAGTAGTATTATTGTTGCCATTTGTTAAGGCAAATAATTGCTTCTACATCCTCTGACCAGTACTGATATTGTTGCTATTTGTTAAGGCGAATATTTGTTTCTATATCCTCTGTCCAGTACTAATATTGTTGCAATTTGTTTAGGGCTATATGTGCTTTTACATTCTCTGACCAGAACTAATACTGTTTAAATTTGTTAAGGCCAATTATTGGTTCTATATCCTCTGACCAGTAGTGAGTGATATTGTTGCCATTTGTTAAGGCCAATATTTGGTTGCACATTCTCTGACCAGTACTGATATTGTACCATTTGTTGAGGCTAATATTTGGTTCTAAATTCTCTGACCAGTACTGATGTTGTACCATTTGTTGAGGCTAATATTTGGTTCTACATTCTCTGACCAGTACTGATATTGTACCATTTGTTGAGGCTAATATTTGGTTCTACATTCTTTCGCCAATACTAATATTATTGACATTTGTTAAAGCATATATGTGCTTTTACATTATCTGATCAGAACTAATACTGTTGAAATTTGTTAAGGCCAATAATTGGTTCTATATCCTTTGAGCAGTACTGATATTGTTACCATTTGTTTAGGCCAATATTTTGTTCTACACTCTCTGATCCGTATTAATATTGTTGCTATTTGTTAAGAAAATAGTTGTTTCTGTATCATTTGACCAGAACTAATATTGTTTCGATTTGTTAAGGTCAATATTTGGTTCTATATTCTTTGACCAGTACAAATATTATTGTATTTGTTAAGGCCAATATTTGTTTCTATATCCTCTGACCAGTACTAATATTGTTGCAATTTGTTAAGGCTTGTATTCGATTCTACATACTGTGAGCAGAACTGATATTGTTGCAATTTTATAAGGGCAATATTTGGCTGTACATTTTCCGACCAGTACTAATATTGTTTCCATTTGTAAAAGCGTATATGTGGTTCCAAATTCTCTGATCAGAACTAATATTGTTGAAATTTGTTAAAGCCAATATTTGGTTCTATATCTTCTCAATAGTACTGATATTGTTTTGATTTGTTAAGGCCAATATTTGGTTCTACATTCTCTGACCAGTAGTAATATTGTTGCCATTTGTTAAGGCTATTATTCGATTCTACATTCTCGGAGCAGAACTAATATTGTTGCAATTTGTTTAGGCCAATATTTGGTTTTACATTCTCTGACCAGTACTAATATTGTTTCCATTTGTAAAAGCCTATATGTGCTTTTACATTCTTTGACCAGAACTAATACTGTTGAAATTTGTTTAGGCCAATAATTGGTTCTATATCTTTTGACCAGTACTGATATTGTTGCCATTTGTTAAGGCCAAGACTTGGTTTTACATTCTCTGACTAGTACTAATATTGTGCCATCTGTTAAGGCCAATATTTTGTTCTACATTCTTTACCAGTACTAATATTGTTGTTATTTGTTAAAGCCTATATGTGGTTCTACATTCTCTGACCAGAACTCATATTGTTGAAATTTGTTAATGTTAATATTCTGTTCTAGACTCTCTGATCCGTATTAATATTGTTGCCATTTGTTAAGAAAATAGTTGTTTCTGTATCACTTGACCAGTACTAATATTGTTTCGATTTGTTAAGGCCAATATTTGGTTCTATATTCTTTGACCAGTACAAATATTATTGAATTTGTTAAGGCTAGTATTTGGTTCTCCATTTTCTGAGCAGTAGAAATATTGTTGCCATTTGTTAAGACTAATATTTTGTGCTATATTTTGTGGCCATTACAAATATTGTTTCCATTTGTTAAGGCCAATAATTGGATCTATATCCTCTTTCCAGTACTGTTATTGTTTCCAATTGTTTAGGCCAAGATTTGGTTCTACATTCTCTGACCAGTACTAATATTGTTGCAAATTAGTTAATGCTAATATTTGGTTCTACACTTTGATCCGTATTAATATTGTTGTCATTTGTTAAGAAAATAATTATTTCTGTATCATTTGACCAGCACTAATATTGTTCCCATTTGTTAAGGCCAATATTTGGTTCTACATTCTGTGACCAGTGCTGATATTGCTGCCATTTGTTAAAGCCTATATGTGGTTCTACATTCTCTGACTAGTATAAGTCTTGTGCCATTAGTTATGGCCAATATTTGGTTCTACATCCTCTAACCAGTACAAATATTATTTTATTTGTTAAGGCTAGTATTTGGTTCTTTATTCTCTGATCAGTACTAATATTGTTGCGATTTGTTAAGACTAATATTTTGTGCTATATTTTTTTGGCCATTACAAATATCGTTGCCATTTGTTAAGGTCAATAATTGGATCGATATCCTCTGACCAGTACTGATATTGTTTCCAATTGTTAAGGGGAATATTTGGTTTTACATTCTCTGAGCAGAACTAATATTGTTTCAATTTGTTAAGGCTAGTATTCGATTCTACATTCTCTGAGCAGAACTAATATTGTTGCAATTTGGATCCACATTCTCTGACCAGTACCAATATTGTTGCTATTTGTCAATTCTGATATTTTGTTCTACACTCTGTCACAAGTACTAATATTGTTGCCATTTGTTAAGAAAATATTTGGTTCTGTATCATCTGACCAGTAGTAATATTGTTGGCATTTATTAAATCCTGCGTTTTGTTCTACATTCTCTGACAAGAACTAACATTGTTGAAATTTGTTAAGGCCAATATTTGGTTCTATATGTTCTGACCAGTAGTGATATTGTTGCCATTTATAAGGCTAATATTTGGTTCTGCATTCTCTGACCAGTACTAGTATTGTGCAATTTGTTATGGCCAATATTTGGTTCTACATTCTTTGACCAGTACTAATATAGTTGCCATTTGTTAAAGACTATATGCGGCTCTACATTCTCTGTGCAGAATTAATATTGATGAAATTTGTTAATGCTAATATTTGGTTCTACTCTCTCTGATCCGTATTAATATTGTTGCCATTTGTAAAGAAAATATTTGGTTTTCTTTCATCTGACCTTTACTAATATTGTTTTAATTTGTTAAGTCCAATATTTGTTTCTATATCATCTGATCAGTACTAATATTGTTGCAAATTAGTTAAGGCTTGTATTCAATTCTACATACTGTGAGCAGAACTAATATTGTTGCAATTTTATAAGGGGAATATGTGGTTCTACATTCTCTGACTAGTATAAGTCTTGTGCCATTAGTTATGGCCAATATTTGGTTCTACATCCTCTAACCAGTACAAATATTATTTTATTTATTAAGGCTAGTATTTGGTTCTTTATTCTCTGATCAGTACTAATATTTTGCGATTTGTTAAGACTAATATTTTGTGCTATATTTTTTGGCCATTACAAATATCGTTGCCATTTGTTAAGGCCAATAATTGGATCGATATCCTCTGACCAGTACTGATATTGTTTCCAATTGTTAAGGGGAATATTTTGTTTTACATTCTCTGAGTAGAACTAATATTGTTTCAATTTGGATCTACATTCTCTAACCAGTACTAATATTGTTGCTATTTGTCAATTCTGATATTTGGTTCTACACTCTGTCACAAGTACTAATATTGTTGCCATTTGTTAAGAAAATATTTGGTTCTGTATCATCTGACCAGTACTAGTATTGTGCAATTTGTTATGGCCAATATTTGGTTCTACATTCTCTGACCAGTACTAATATTGCGCCATTTGTTAAGGCCAATATTTTGATCTACATTCTGTGACCAGTACTAATATTGTTGCCATTTGTTAAGGCCAATATTTGGTTCTACATTCTCTGACCCGTATTAATATTGTTGCGATTGGTTAAGGGCAATATTTTGTTTTACATTGTTTGACCAGTACTAATATTGTTGCAATTTGTTTAAGCCTATATGTGGTTCTACCTTCTCTGAACAGTATTAATATTGTACCATATGTTTAGGCCAATATTTTGTTCTACATCCTCTAACAAGTACAAATATTATTTATTTGTAAAGGCTAGTATTTGGTTCTCCTTTCTCTGACCAGTACCAATATTTTGCCATTTGTTTAGGCCAATATTTGGTTCTACATTGTTTGACTAATACTAATATTGTGTCCATTTGTTAAGGTCAATATTTAGTTCTACATTCTATGAGAAGTACTAATATTGTTGGCACTTCCTAATGGTAATATTTGGTTCTACATTTTTTGGCCATTTCTAACATTGTTGCAATATGTTAAAGCAAATATTTGGTTGTATATCCTCTGACCACTTCTGATATTATTGCCGTTTCTAAAGGTCAGTAGTTGGTTGTCCATTCTGTGACCAGTACCAATATTTTTGCCATTTGTTTAGGCCAATATTTGGTTCTACATTCTCTGACCAATATTGAATTGTTGCCATTTTTTAAGGCCAATATCTGGTTCCACATTTTGTGACAAATACTAATATTTTTGCCGTTATTAAGGCCAATATTTGATTCTACATTCTTTCACCAGTACTAATATTGTTGCCAGTTGTTAACACCAATATTTGCTGCTATATCCTATGACCAGTATCAGATAGGCCAATATTCGTTCTAAATTCTTTGAAAGATAGTAATATTTTTGCGATTTGTTAAGGTCAATATTTGATTCTATATTTTTTGACCAGTACTAATATTGATGTGTTTGTTAAGGCTAGTATTTGGTTCTACATTTTGTGACCATTATTAATATTTTTTCATTTGTTAAGGCTAGTATTTGGTTCTATATTTTCTGACCAGTACTAATATTGTTGTACTGGTTAAAGCTAGTATTTGGTTCTACATTCTGTGACCAGAATTATTATTGTTGACATTTGTTAACGCGAATATTTGGTCCTATATCCTCTGAGCAGTACCAGACAGGCCAATATTTTTTGTACATTCTGTGACAGATACTGATATTTTTGCGATTTGTTAAGGCCACTATTTGGTTTTATATTTTCTGAACAGTACAAATATTGTTGTATTTGTTTAAGCTTGTTTTTGGTTCTACATTCTTTGACCAATACTAATATTCTTGCCATTTGTTAATGCCAATATTTGGTTCTATATCTTCTGACCAGTACAGATATTTTTGACATTAATAAAGCCTATATGTGGTTCTACATTCTCTGACCTGAACTAATATTGTTGAAATTTGTTAATGCTAATATTTAGTTCTACACTCTGATCCGTGTTAATATTGTTGTCATTTGTTAAGAAAATAATTGTTTCTGTATCATTTGACCAGCACTAATATTGTTTCCATTTGTTAAGGCCAATATTTGGTTCTACATTCTTTGACCAGTGCTAATATTGCTGCCATTTGTTAAAGCCTATATGTGGTTCTACATTCTCTGACTAGTATAAGTCTTGTGCCATTAGTTATGGCCAATATTTGGTTCTACATCCTCTAACCAGTACAAATATTATTTTATTTGTTAAGGCTAGAATTTGGTTCTTTATTCTCTGATCAGTACTAATATTTTGCGATTTGTTAAGACTAATATTTTGTACTATATTTTTTGGCCATTACAAATATCGTTGCCATTTGTTAAGGCCAATAATTGGATCGATATCCTCTGACCAGTACTGATATTTTTTCCAATTGTTAAGGGGAATATTTTGTTTTACATTCTCTGAGCAGAACTAATATTGTTTCAATTTGGATCTACATTCTCTGACCAGTACTAATATTGTTGATATTTGTCAATTCTGATATTTGGTTCTACACTCTGTCACAAGTACTAATATTGTTGCCATTTGTTAAGAAAATATTTGGTTCTGTATCATCTGACCAGTACTAGTATTGTGCAATTTGTTATGGCCAATATTTGGTTCTACATTCTTTGACCAGTACTAATATAGTTGCCATTTGTTAAAGACTATATGCGGCTCTACATTCTCTGTGCAGAACTAATATTGATGAAATTTATTAATGCTAGTATTTGGTTCTACACTCTCTGATCCGTATTAATATTGTTGCCATTTGTAAAGAAAATATTTGGTTCTCTTTCATCTGACCTTTACTAATATTGTTTCAATTTGTTAAGGCCAATATTTGGTTGTACATTCTCTGACCAGTACTAATATTGCGCCATTTGTTAAGGCCAATATTTTGATCTACATTCTCTGACCAGTACTAATATTGCGCCATTTGTTAAGGCCAATATTTTGATCTACATTCTGTGACCAGTACTAATATTGTTGCCATTTGTTAAGGCCAATATTTGGTTCTACATTCTCTGACCTATACTAGTATTGTTGTCATTTGTTGAGGCTAATATTTCTTTTTACATTTTCTGACCAGTACTAATATTGTTGTTATTTGTAAAGACGAATATTTGGTTTTATATCCTCTGACCAGTACTGATATTGTTACCAATAGTTAAAGCGAATATTTGGTTCTACATTTTCTGTTTAGAACTAATCTTGGTGCCATTTGTTAAGTGCAATACGTGGTTATACATTCTCTGACCAGTACTAATAATGTTGCTATTTGTTAAGACCAATATCTGTTTCAATATCCTTTGACCATTATTAATATTGTTGCAATTTGTTAAGTCTAGTATTCGATTCTACATTTTCTGACCAGAAATGATATTGTGCCATTTGTTAAGGCCAATATTTGGTTCTACATTCTTTGACTTGTACTAATCTTGTTGCCATTATTTTACTCTATACGTGGTTCTAAATTCTCTGACCAGAACTAATATTGTTGAAATTTCTTAAGGCCAATATTTGGTACTAAATACTCTGACCAGTACTGATATTGTTGCTATTTGTTAATACCAATATTTGGTTCTACATTCTCTGACCCGTATTAATATTGTTGCGATTGGTTAAGGGCAATATTTTGTTTTACATTCTTTGACCAGTACTAATATTGTTGCAATTTGTTTAAGCCTATATGTGGTTCTACCTTCTCTGAACAGTACTAATATTGTACCATATGTTTAGGCCAATATTTTGTTCTACATCCTCTAACAAGTACAAATATTATTTATTTGTAAAGGCTAGTATTTGGTTCTCCTTTCTCTGACCAGTACCAATATTTTGCCATTTGTTTAGGCCAATATTTGGTTCTACATTCTTTGACTAATACTAATATTGTGTCCATTTGTTAAGGTCAATATTTAGTTCTACATTCTATGAGAAGTACTAATATTGTTGCCACTTCCTAATGGTAATATTTGGTTCTACATTTTTTGGCCATTTCTAACATTGTTGCAATATGTTAAAGCAAATATTTGGTTGTATATCCTCTGACCACTTCTGATATTATTGCCGTTTTTAAAGGTCAGTAGTTGGTTGTCCATTCTCTGACCAGTACCAATATTTTTGCCATTTGTTTAGGCCAATATTTGGTTCTACATTCTCTGACCAATATTGAATTGTTGCCATTTTTAAGGCCAATATCTGGTTCCACATTTTGTGACAAATACTAATATTTTTGCCGTTATTAAGGCCAATATTTGATTCTACATTCTTTCACCAGTACTAATACTGTTGCCAGTTGTTAACACCAATATTTGCTGCTATATCCTATGACCAGTATCAGATAGGCCAATATTCGTTCTAAATTCTTTGAAAGATAGTAATATTTTTGCGATTTGTTAAGGTCAATATTTGATTCTATATGTTTTGACCAGTACTAATATTGATGTGTTTGTTAAGGCTAGTATTTGGTTCTACATTTTGTGACCATTATTAATATTTTTTCATTTGTTAAGGCTAGTATTTTTGTTGGCATTTGTTAACGCGAATATTTGGTCCTATATCCTCTGAGCAGTACCAGACAGGCCAATATTTTTTGTACATTCTGTGACAGATACCGATATTTTTGCGATTTGTTAAGGCCACTATTTGGTTTTATATTTTCTGAACAGTACAAATATTGTTGTATTTGTTTAAGCTTGTTTTTGGTTCTATATTTTGTGACCAGTATTAATATTGTTGCTATTTGTTAAGGTTAGTATTTGGTTCTATATTTTCTAACCGGTACTAATTATGTTGCCATTTGTTAATGCTAATATTTGGTTCTATATTTTCTGACTAGTACTAATGTTATTGTGTTTTTTGAGGCTGGTAGTTGGTTGTACATTTCTTGACCAGTACTAATATTGTTGCCATTTGTTAAGGCTAGTCTTTCGTTTTATATCCTCTGAACAGTAATAATATTGTTGATATTTCTGGAAGCCAATATTTGGTTCTCTATCATCTGAGCAGTTCTGATATTGTTGCCATTTCTTAAGGCCAGTATTTTGTTCTCCATTCTCTGACCAGTACCAATATTTTTGCTATTTGTTTAGGCCAATATTTGGTTCTACATTCTCTGACCAGTACTAATATTTTTGGCTTTTGTTAAAGCAAATATTTTGTTCCATATCCTATGACCAGTTCTGATATTGTTGCCATTTCTTAAGGCCAATATTTGGTTCTACATTCTCTGACCAACACTGAAGTTTTTCCATTTGTTTATGCCAATATTTGGTTCTTCATTCTTTGACAAATGCTAATATTGTTGCCATTTGTTAATATCAATATTTGGTTCTACATTCTCTGACCAATACTAATATTGTTGCCATTTGTTAAGGCCAATATTTAGTTTTATATTCTCTAACCGGTACTAATTATGTTGCCATTTGTTTATGCCAATATTTGGTTCTTCATTCTTTGACAAATGCTAATATTGTTGCCATTTTTAAGGCCAATATTTAGTTCTGCATTCTCTGACCAGTACTAATATTGTTGCCATGTGTTAAGCACAAGATTTGGTTTTACATTCTCTGGCAAATAGTAATATATCTGCAATTTGTTAAGGCTAATATTTGGTTCTGCATTCTTTGACAAATGCTAATATTGTTGTCATATTTTAAGGTTGTATTCAATTTTACATTCTTTGAGCAGCTATAATATAGTTGCCATTTATTAAGACCAATATTTAGTACAACATTCTTTGACGAATACCAATAATATTGCCATCTGTTAAAGCCAATATTTGGTTCTAAATTTTCTGTCCAGTACTAATATTGTTGCCATTTTTTAATGCTTATATTTGGTTCTATATTTTCTGGCCATTTCTAATATTATTGCTATTTGTTAAAGTAAATATTTGGTTGTATATCCTCTGACCAGTAGTGATATTGTTGCCAATTCTTAAGGCCAATATTTGGTTCTACATTTTCTGACCAATACTGAATTGTTGCCATTTTTAAGGCCAATATTTGGTTCTTTATTCTTTGACAAATACTAATATTGGTGCCATTTGTGAAGGTTAATATTTAATTCTGCATTCTCTGACTATTACGAATATTGTTGCCATTTGTTAAGGCCAATATTTGGTTCTACATTTTATGACCAGTACTAATATTCTTGCCATTTGTTAAGACCAATATTTGGATCTACATTCTCTGACAAATACTAATATTTTTGCGATTTGTCAAGGTCAATATTCGGTTCTGCATTTTCTTACCAGTACTAATATTGTTGCCATTTGTTAAGGCTAGTTTTTGGTTCTCCATTGTCTGACCAGTACCAATATTTTGCCATTTGTTAAGGCCAATATTTGGTTCTATATTTTCTGACCAGTCCTGATATTGTTGCGATTTCTTTTGGCCAAATTTGGTTCTATGTCATCTGAGCAGTCCTGATATTGTTGTGATTTGTTTAGGCCAATAATTTGTTTTACATTCTTTAACTAGTACAAATATTATTGTATTTGTTAAGGCTAGTATCTGGTTCTCCATTCTCTGACCAGTACCAATATCTTGCGATTTATTTAGGCCAATATTTGGTTCTGCATTCTCTGACTGATACTAATATTGTTGCCATTTGTTAAGGCCAGTATTTAGTTCTACATTCTCTGAACAGTAGTAATATTTTTGCCATTTGTTAAAGCCAATATTCGGTTCTACATTTTCTGACCAGTACTAATATTCTTGCCAATTGTTAAGAGCAATATTTGGTTCTACATTCCCTGACAAATACTAATATTGCCGGAATTTGTTAAGGCTAATATTTGGTTCTGCATTCTGTTACCAGTTCTAATATTGTTGCCATTTGTTTTGGCCAATATTTGGTTCTACATTCTCTGAGCAGTACTAATATTGTTGCCTTTTATCAAGGCCAAAATTTTGTTCTACATCCTCTGACCAGTACTAATATTGCTGCAAATTGTTAATGCTAACATTTGGTTGTACATTTTCTGACCATTTGAAATATTTTTGCCATTTGTTGATGCTAACATTTGGTTTTACATTTTCTGATCATTTCAAATATTTTTGCCATTTGTTAAAGCAAATATTTTGTTCTATATGCTCTGACCAGTACTGATATTGTTGCCATTTGTTGAGGCCAATATTTTGTTCTACATTCTCTGTCCAGTACTAATACATTTGCCATTTGTTAAGGCCAATATGTGGTTTTTACATTCTCTGACCAGTACTAATATTACTGCTATTTGATAAAGCCAATACCTGGTTCTATATACTCTGACTGGTACTGATATTGTTGCCATTTGTTAAGGCTAATATTTGGTCATATATTTTCTGACCAGTACTAATGTTATTTTGTTTTTTGAGGCTAGTATTTGGTTGTACATTCTTTGACCAGTATTAATATTGTTGCCATTTTTTAAGGCTAGTATTTGATACTATATCCTCTGAACAGTAATAATACTGTTGCTATTTGTTAAGGCCAATATTTGTTTCTATATCCTTTGACTAGTCCTGATATTGTTGCGATTTCTTTAGGCCAATATTTTTTTTACATCCTGTAACCAGTACAAATATTATTGTATTTTTAAATCTAGTATTTGGTTCTCTATTCTCTGACCAGTACCAATATTTTGCCATTTGTGAAGGTTAATATTTGGTTCTACATTCTCTGACTAATACTAATATTGTTGCTATTTGTTAAGGCCAATATTTAGTTCTGCATTCTCTGAGCAGTACTAATATTGTTGCCATTTGTTAAGGCCAATATTTGATTCTACATTTTCTGACCAGTTTTGATATTCTTGCCATTTGTTAAAGCAAATATTTGGTTTTATATCCTCTGACCAGTACTGATATTGTTTTTCTTTCTTGAGTCCGATATCATTTTCTGCATTCTTTGATCAGTACTAATATTGTTCTCATTTGTTAAGGCCAATATTTGGTTCTACATTCTCTGACCAGAACTAATATTGTTGCCATTTGTTAAGTCCAGTATTTGGTTCTATATCCTTTGACCAGTACTGATATTGTTGCCATTTGTTAACGTCAATATTTGGTTCTACATTCTCTGACCAGTCTAATATTGTTGCCATTTGTTAACCCCAATATTTGGTGCTATATCTTCTGACCAGTAGCAGACAGGCCAATATTTGTTGTACATTCTGTGATAGATTCTAATATTTTTGCAATTTGATATGGCGAGTATTTGGTTCTATATTTTCTGACCAATACTGATGTTATTGTGTTTTTTGAGGCTAGTATTTGGTTGTACATTCTTTGACATTATTAGTATTGTTGCCATCTGTTAAGGCTAGTATTTTGTTTGCTATCCTGTGTAACAATCCTGTTACAATCCTGTGTAAAAATCTATTTGTTGTTACACAACAATCTAATATTGTGCAACAATATTAGAACTGGTAAGAAAATGTTGAACCAAATATTAGCATTAACAAAGAGCTGCAATATTGGTACTGGTCACAGAATGTAGAACTAAATATTGGCCTTAAAAATGGCAACAATATAAGTATTGGTCTGAGAAGGTAGAACCAAATATTGGCCTTAAAAATAGCAATAATATCAGTACTGGTCAAAGAATATACAACCAATTATTGACCTTAAAAAATGGCAACAGTGTATATAATGGTAAAAAAATAGAGAACCATATATAAGTCTTAACAAATAGCAATAATATTAGAACTTGTCAGAGAATGTAGAATCACATATAAGCTTTAACAAATAGCAACAATATTAGAACAGCTCAAATAATATAGAACCAAATATTGGCTTTAACAAATCGCTACAATATCAGTTTTAGCCAAATGATATAGAACCAAATATTGGCCTTATCAAAGAGAAACAATATCAGAACAGGTCAGTAGATATAGATCCAAATACTGGCCTTAACAAATTCCAACAATAATAGTTCTAGTGAATGGATGTAGATCCAATTACTAGTTTTAAAAAATACAATAATATTAATACTGGTCAGAAAATATAGAACCAAATATTAGTCTTAACAAATGGCAACAGTATTAGTACTTATTAGAGAATATGAAACCAAATACTAACTTTAACAATATTAATACCAGTCAGAAAATGTAGAACCAAATACTCGACTTAAAAATACAATAATATTAAAACTGGTAAAAAAAATAGAAACAAATATTAGCCTTGACAAATGGCAACATAATTAGTACTGATTAGAAGATGTAGAACCAAACACTAGCCTTAAGAAATGGCAACAATATTAGTAATGGAAAGAAAATGCAGAACCAAATATCAGCCTTAACAAATGGTAATACTATTAGTACTTGTTAGAGGATATCAAACCAAATACTAACCTTAACAAATGGCAAAAATATTAATTCTGGTATAAAATATAGAATCAAATACTCGACTTAAAAATACAATAATATTAAAAGTGGTAAAAAAATAGAACCAAATATTACCCTTGACAAATGGCAACAATATTAGTACTGATCAGAAAATGTAGAACCAAACACTAACCTTAACAAATGGCAACAATATTAGTTCTGGTAAGAAAATGCAGAACCAAATATTGACCTCAACAAATGTCAAAAATATTAGTATTTGTCAGAGAATGTAGAACCAAATATTGGCCTTATCAAATGGCAACAATATTAGTACTGGTCAGAGAATTTAAAACCAACTATTGACCTTAACATATGGCAACAATTTAGTATTGGTCAGAGAATGTAGAACTAAATATTGGACTTAACAAATGGCAACAATATTAGTACTGGTCAGAGAACCAAATATTGGCATATAGAAATAGCAATAATATCAGTACTGGTCAAAGAATATACAACCAATTATTGACCTTAAAAAATGGCAACAGTGTATATAATGGTAAAAAAATAGAGAACCATATATAAGTCTTAACAAATAGCAATAATATTAGAACTTGTCAGAGAATGTAGAATCACATATAAGCTTTAACAAATAGCAACAATATTAGAACAGCTCAAATAATATAGAACCAAATATTGGCTTTAACAAATCGCTACAATATCAGTTTTAGCCAAATGATATAGAACCAAATATTGGCCTTATCAAAGAGAAACAATATCAGAACAGGTCAGTAGATATAGATCCAAATACTGGCCTTAACAAATTCCAACAATAATAGTTCTAGTGAATGGATGTAGATCCAATTACTAGTTTTAAAAAATACAATAATATTAATACTGGTCAGAAAATATAGAACCAAATATTAGTCTTAACAAATGGCAACAGTATTAGTACTTATTAGAGAATATGAAACCAAATACTAACTTTAACAATATTAATACCAGTCAGAAAATGTAGAACCAAATACTCGACTTAAAAATACAATAATATTAAAACTGGTAAAAAAAATAGAAACAAATATTAGCCTTGACAAATGGCAACATAATTAGTACTGATTAGAAGATGTAGAACCAAACACTAGCCTTAAGAAATGGCAACAATATTAGTAATGGAAAGAAAATGCAGAACCAAATATCAGCCTTAACAAATGGTAATACTATTAGTACTTGTTAGAGGATATCAAACCAAATACTAACCTTAACAAATGGCAAAAATATTAATTCTGGTATAAAATATAGAATCAAATACTCGACTTAAAAATACAATAATATTAAAAGTGGTAAAAAAATAGAACCAAATATTACCCTTGACAAATGGCAACAATATTAGTACTGATCAGAAAATGTAGAACCAAACACTAACCTTAACAAATGGCAACAATATTAGTTCTGGTAAGAAAATGCAGAACCAAATATTGACCTCAACAAATGTCAAAAATATTAGTATTTGTCAGAGAATGTAGAACCAAATATTGGCCTTATCAAATGGCAACAATATTAGTACTGGTCAGAGAATTTAAAACCAACTATTGACCTTAACATATGGCAACAATTTAGTATTGGTCAGAGAATGTAGAACTAAATATTGGACTTAACAAATGGCAACAATATTAGTACTGGTCAGAGAACCAAATATTGGCATATAGAAATAGCAACAATATCAGTACTGGTCAGAGAATTTTAAACCAAATATTGGTCTTAATAAATGGCTACAATATCAGTACCGGTCAGAGGATATAGAAGCAGTTATTGGCTCTAACAAATAGCAGTATTATTAGTACTGGTCAGGAAATATAGAACCAAATATTGGCCTTAACAAATGGAAACAATATAAGTACTGGTCAGAGGATATAGAACAAAATATTTGCCTTAACAAATGGCAACAATATTAGAACTGGTTAGAAAATGTATAACCAAATATTAGCATTAAGAAAGGGCAACAATATTAGTACTGGTCATAGAATGTAGAACTAAATATTCGCCTTAACAAATGGCAACAATTTAAAAATTGGTCAGAGAAGGTAGAACCAAATATTGGCGTTAAAAATAGCAACAATATGAGGATTGGTCAGAAAATATAGAACCAATTATTGGCTTTAACAAATGGCAACAGTATATTTTATGGTCAAAAAGTATAGAACCATATATAAGCCTTAACAAATGTCAATAATAAGAGTATCTGTCACAGAACGTATATCAAATATTGGCCTGTCTGCTACTGGTCAGAGGTACAATACTTAAAAAGTATTAATATCTTTGCCATTTGTAAAGGTTAGTATTTGATTTAATATCCTTTAACAAGTATTAATATTGTTGCCATTTGTTAATGCCAGTATTTGGTTCTATATCCACTAACCAGTACTGATATTGTTGCTATTTCTTAAAGCCAATATTTGGTTCAACATTCTCTGATCTCTACATATATTGTTGCCATTTGTTAAGGACAGTATTTGGTTCTATATCCTCTGACGCGTACTGATATTGTTGAGATCTGCTTAGGCCAATATTTTGTTTTACATTCTTTAAACAGTATTAATATTGTTGCCATTTGTTAAAGCGTATGTGTGGTTCTACATTCTCTGAACAGTACTAATATTGTTGCTATTTGCTAATGCTGATATTTGGTTCTACATTTTTTGGCCATTTTTAACATTGTTCCTGTTTGTTAAAGCAAATATTTGGTTCTTCTTTTTTTGATAAATACTAATATTGTTGCCATTTGTGAAGGCCATTATTTAGTTCTGAATTTTCTGACCAGTACTAATATTGTTAAAATTTGTTAAGGCAAATATTTGATTCTATATTCTCTGACAAATACTAGTATTGCTGCAATTTGTTTAGGCTAATATTTGGTTCTACATTCTGTTACCAGTACTAATGTTGTTGCCATTTTCAAGATTAGTATTTAATTTTACATTCTGTGACCAGTTCTAATATTGTTGATATTTGTTGAGGCCAATATTTGGTTCTATATATTCTGACCAGTACTGATATTGTGGCCATTTGTTAAGGCCAGTATTTGTTTCTATATCCTTTAAACACTACTGATGTTGTTGCTTGTTGTTAAAACTAGTATTTGGATCTACATCCATTGACTAGAACTATTATTGTTCCTATTGTTAAGGCCAGTATTTGGTTCTATATCTTCTTACCTGTACTGATATTGTTGCTCTTTGTTGAGTCCAATATTTGGTTCTATATCATTTGACCAGCACTAATATTGTAACGATTTGTTAAAGCCAATATTTGGTTCTACATTCTTTGATCAGTAGTATTATTGTTGGCATTTGGTAAAGCCTATATATGATTACATATTCTCTGACCAGTACTAATTTTGTGCCATTTGTTAAGGCCAATATTTTGTTCTACATATTTTAACCAGTACAAATATTATTCTATTTTTAAGGCTAGTATTTGGTTCTTCATTCTCTGACAAATACTAATATTATTGCCATTTGTTAAGGCTTATATACGGTTCTATATTTTTTGACAATTACATATACTTTTGCCATTTATTAGGTCCAATAATTGGTTCTATATCCTCTGTCTAGTACTGATGTTGTTGCTATTTCAACGCCAATATTTGGTTCTACCTTCTCTGACCAATTCTTATATTGTTGCCATTTGTTAAGGCCAATATTTAGTTCTACATTGTATGACCAGTACTAATATTGTTGCTTTTTGTTGATGCTTATATTTGGTTCTACATTTTCTAGCCAGTTCTAATATTGTTGCTATTTGTTAAGGCAAATGTTTTGTTCTATATGCTCTGACCAGTACTGATATTGTTTCCATTTGTTGAGGCCAATATTTGGTTCTAAATTTTCTGTCCAGTACTAATACATTTGCCCATTGTTAAGGCCAATATGTTGTTCTATATTCCCTGACCAGTACTAATATTACTGCTATTTGTTAAGGCCAATAACTGCTTCTATATCCTCTGACCGGTACTAATATTGTAGCCATTTGTTAAGACCAATATTTGGTTTTAAATTCTCTGACTAGTACTGATATTGTTGCTATTTGTTTATGCCAATATTTGGTTCTCTGACCAGTACTAATATTATTGCCATTTGTTAAGTCCAATATTTAGTTCTACATTCTCTGACCAATACTAAATTGTTGCCATATGTTAAGGTCAATAGTTGGTTCTACATTCTTTGAAAAATACTAATATTGTTGCCATTTGTTGTTAAGGTAACTATTTGGTTCTTCATTTTCTGACAAGTACTGATATTGTTGCCATTTGTTTAGGTTAATATTTCGTTCTATATCTTCTGATCAGTGCTAATATTGTTGCCATATTGTGAGCGATAGTGTTTGGTTCTACATCTTCTGATCAGTACAAATATTATTGCCATTTGTCAAGGCTGATATTTGTTTTTATGTTTTCTGATCATTACTCATATTATTGTATTTTTAAGTCGAGTATTTGGTTCTACATTTTCTTACCAGTATTAATATTTTTGCCACTTGTTAAGGTTAGTATTTGGTTTGATATCCTCTAACAATTACTAATATTGTTGTTATTTGTTAAGGCTAATATTTGGTTGTGCATTTTTTCACCAGTACTAATATTGTTGCCATTTGTTAAGGCTAGTCTTTGGTTCTCTATCCTTTGACCGGTACTGATATTTTTGCTAATTGTTAAAACTAGTATTTGGATCTACATCCATTGACTAGAACTATTATTGTTGCAATTTGTTAAGGACAGTATTTGGTTCTATATATTCTTACCTGTACTGATATTGTTGCTCTTTGTTAAGGCCAATAGTTGGTTCTATAACATTTGACCAGTACTAATATTGTAACGATTTGTTAAAGCCAATATTTGGTTCCACATTCTTTGAGCAGTACTAATATTGTTGCCATTTGTTAAAGCGTATATGTGATTTCACATTCTCTGACCAGTACTAATTTTGTACCATTTGTTAAGGCCAATATTTTGTTCTACATATTTTAATCAGTACAAATATTATTCTATTTTTAAGACTATTATTTGGTTCTTCATTCTCTGACAAGTACTAATATTATTGCCATTTGTTAAGGCTTATATATGATTCTATATTTTTTGACAATGACATATACTTTTTCCATTTGTTAAGGCCAATAATTGGTTCTATATCATCTGACCAGTACTTATATCATTGCCATTTGTTAAGGCCAATATTTAGCTCTACATTCTATGACCAGTACTAATATTGTTGCCCTTTGTTAATGCTAATATTAGATCTACATTTTCTAACCAGTTCTAATATTGTTGCCATTTGTTAAGGCAAATGTTTTGTTCTACATTCTTTGTCCAGGACTGATACATTTGCCCTTTGTTAAGGCCAATATGTGGTTTCATATTCCCTGACCAGTACTAATTATACTTCTATTTGTTAAAGCCAATAAGTGCTTCTACATCCTTTGACCGGTACTGATATTGTTGCCATTTGTTAAGGCCAATATTTGGTTTTAATTTCTCTGAACAGTACTAGTATTGTTGCTATTGTTTATGTCAATATTTGGTTCTCTAACCAGTACTAATATTGTTGCCATTTGTTAAGGCCAGTATTTTGTTATACATTCTCTGACCAATACTAAATTGCTGCCTTGTGTTAATGTCAATAGTTGGTTCTACATTCTTTGAAAATTACTAATATTGTTGTCATTTGTTAAGGTAAATATTTGGTTCTATATCTCCTGAGCAGTACTGATATTGTTGCCATTTGTTAGCGATAGTGGTTGGTTCTACATCTTCTGATTAGTACAAATATTATTGCTATTTGTCAAGGCTGATATTTGTTTTTATGTTTTCTGAACAGTACTAATATTATTGTAATTTTAAGTCGAGTATTTGGTTCTACATTCTTTGACCAGTACTAATATTGTTGCCATTTGTTAAAGGCTATATGTGGTTCTACTTTCTCTGACCAACACTAATTTTGTACCATTCGTTAAGGCCAATAATTTGTTTTATATCCGCCAACCAGTAGAAATATTATTTTATTTGTTAAGGCTAGTGTTTGGTTCTTCATTCTCTGACCAGTACTAATATTGTTGCCATTTGTGAAGGCTAATATTTAGTTCTACATTCTATGAAAAGTACTAATATTGTTGCCATTTGTGAAGGCTAATATTTAGTTCTACATTCTATGAAAAGTACCAATATTGTTGCCATTTGTGAAGGCTAATATTTAGTTCTACATTCTATGAAAAGTACTAATATTGTTGCCATTTGTGAAGGCTAATATTTGGCTCTATTTTTTCTGACCCGTACTAACATTATTGTATTTTTAATTTGAGTATTTGGTTCTGAATTCTTTTAACAGTGCTAATATTTTTGCCATTTGTTAAGTTTAGTATTTGTTTCTATATTTTCTGACGAGTACTAATATTGTTGCAATTTGTCAAGGCTGATATTTGTTTCTATGTTTTTTGACCAGTGCTAATATTATTGTATTTTTAAATCGAGTATTTGGTTCTAGATTCTTTGACCATTAGATATTCTGTTGCCATTTGTTAAGGCTAATGATTGGTTCTATATTCTCTGACAAGTACTGATATTGTTGCTATTTGTT
The DNA here is from genome assembly GCF_004210375.1 of Tachypleus tridentatus. NCBI lineage: Eukaryota > Metazoa > Arthropoda > Merostomata > Xiphosura > Limulidae > Tachypleus > Tachypleus tridentatus. The sequence goes on from NC_134831.1 coordinate 90,289,456, forward strand.
AACGCCAATATTTGGTTCCACATTCTCCGCCCAATACTAATATTGTTGCCAATTGTGAAGGCTAATATTTGGTTCTATTTTTCTGACCAGTACTAATATTGTTGTATTTTTAAATCGGGTATTTGGTTCTATATTTTCTGACCAGTACTAATATAATGGTATTCTTAAGGCAAGTTTTTGGTTTTTTGACTAGTATTAATATTTTACCATTTGTTAAAGTTAGTATTTGGTTTTACATTCTTTAAAAATACTAATACTGTTGCCATTTGTTAAGGCTAGTGTTTGGTTGTACATTTTCTGATCAGCACTAATATTGTTGCCATTTGTCAAGGCTAATATTTGGTTCTAATTTTTCTGACCAGTACTAATATTATTGCCATTTGTTAAGGCCAATATTTAGTTATACATTCTATGACCCGTACTAATATTTTTGCCATTTGTTGTGGTCAATATTTGGTTCTGTATTTTCAAACCAGTACTGATATTGTTGTCATTTGTTAAGGGCATTATTTGGTTGTACATTTTCTGACCAGTACTAATATTATTGTATTTTTCAGTCGAATTCTTGGTTCTACATTCTCTGACCAGTATTAATATTGTAGCAATTTGTTAAGGCTAATGTTTTTTTCTATAATTTCTGACTAGTACTAATACTATTGTATTTTTAAATCAACTATTAAATTGTAATTTCTTTGAGCAGTATTAATATTGTAGCATTTGTTAAAGTTAGTATGTAATTCTATATCCTCTGACCAGTATTAATATTGTTGCCATTTGTTAAGGCTAGTGTTTGGTTGTACATCTTCGGATCAGTACTAAAATTGTTGCCATTTGTCAAGGTTAATATTTGCTTCTATTTTTTCTGACCAGTGCTAATATTATTGTATTTTTGATTTGAGTATTTGGTTCTACATTCTCTGACCAGTATAAATATTGTTGGAATTTGTTAAGTTTAGTATTTGGTTTCATATCCTCTAACCAGTACTACTGTTGTTGCTATTTGTTAAGGCTTATATTTGGTTGTATATTTTCTGACCAGTACTGATATTAGTGTATATTTAAGGCTAGTATTTGGTTCTACATTTTTAACCAGTATTAATATTGTTGTCATTTGTTAAGGCCAATATTTGGTTCTACATTCTATGACCAGTACCAATATTATTGACATTTGTTAAGGCTTATATATGGTTCTGTATTTTTTGACCATTACATATACTGTTGCCATTTGTTAAGGCCAATAATTGGTTTTATATCCTCTTACCAGTACTGACATTGTTGCTATTTTTAACGCCAATATTTGGTTCTACCTTCTCTGACCAATACTTATATTGTTGCCATTTGTTAAGGCCAATATTTAGTTCTACATTCTATGACCAGTACTAATATTGTTGCTTTTTGTTAATGCTAATATTTGGTTCTACATTTTTTAGCAAGTTCTAATATTGTTGCCATTTGTAAAGGCAAATAATTTGTTCTATATGCTCTGACCAGTACTGATACATTTGCCCTTTGTTAAGGCCAATACGTGGTTTTATATTTTTTGTCCAATACTAATATTACTGTTATTTGTTAAAACCAATAACTGCTTCTATATCCTCTGACCGGTACTGCTATTGTTGCCATTTGTTAAGGCCAATATTTGGTTTTTAATTCTCTGACCAGTACTAATATTGTTGCTATTTGTTTTTGCCAATATTTGTTTCTCTGACCAGTACTATTATTGTTGCCGTTTGTTAAGGCCAATATTTGGTTCTACATTCTCTGACAAATACTAATACTTTTGACATTTGTTAAGGTCAATATTTGGTTCTACATTTTCTTATCAGAACTAATATTGTTGCCATTTGTTAAGGTTAGTTTTTGTTCTACATTTACTGATCAACAATAATATTGTTGCCATTTGTGAAGGCTAAGATTTGGTTCTATTATTTTTACCAATTTTAATATTATTGTATTTTTAGGTCGAGTATTTGGTTTTACATTTTCTGACCAGTATTAATATTTTTGCCATTTGTAAATGTTAGTATTTGGTTTCATATCCTTTAACAAGTATTAATATTGTTGCCATTTGTTAAAGATAATATTTGGTTCTGCATTTTCTTACCAGTACTAATATTGTTGCCATTTGTTAAGGCTAATGTTTGGTTCTATTTTTTTACCAGTTTTAATATTGGTGTATTTTTAAGTCGAGTATTTTGTTCTACATTTTCAGACCAATATTAATATTGTTGCCATTTGTTAATGCCAGTATTTGGTTCTATATCCTCTGAGCAGTACTGATATTGTTGCCATTTCTTAAAGGAAATATTTGGTTCTATATCCTCTGACCAGTAATAATATTGTTGCTATTTCTTAAAGCCAATATTTGGTTCTACATCATCTGACCAGTCCTGATATTGTTGAGATCTGTTTAGGCCAATATTTTGTTTTACATTCTTTAACCAGTATTAATATTGTTGCCGTTTGTTAAAGCCTATGTGTGGTTCTACATTCTCTGAACAGTACTAATATTGTTGGTATTTGCTAATGCTTATATTTGGTTCTACATTTTTTGGCCATTTTTAACATTGTTCTTATTTGTTAAAGCAAATATTTGGTTCTATATCCTCTGACCAGTTCTGATATTGTTGCCATTTCTTAAGACCAATATTTGGTTCTACATTCTATGACCAATACTAAATTGTTGCCATTTATTTGTTAAGGCCGATATTTGGTTCTTTATTTTTTTGATAAATACTAATATTGTTGCCATTTGTGAAGGCCATTATTTAGTTCTGCATTTTCTGACCAATACTATTATTGTTGCAAATTGTTAAGGCAAATATTTGGTTTTACATTCTCTGACAAATACTAATATTGCTGCAATTTGTTAAGGCTAATATTTGGTTCTGCATTCTGTTACCAGTACTAATATTGTTGCCATTTTAAAGGTTAGTATTTAATTTTACATTCTGTGACCAGTTCTAACATGGTTGATATTTGTTTAGGCCACTATTTGGTTCTATATATTCCTACCAGTACTGATATTGTGGCCATTTTTTAAGGCTAATATTTGGTTCTGCAATTTTTTACCAGTACTAATATTGTCCATTTGTTAAGGCTAGTGTTTGGTTCTACATTTTCTGACCAGTACTGATATTGTGGCCATTTGTTAAGGCCAGTATTTGTTTCTATATCCTTTGAACAGTACTGATATTGTTGCTTGTTGTTAAAACTAGTATTTGGATCTACATCCATTGACTAAACCTATTATTGTTCCAATTTGTTAAGGCCAGTATTTGGTTCTATATCTTCTTACCTGTACTTATATTGTTGCTCTTTGTTAAGGCCAATATTTGGTTCTATATCATTTGACCAGTACTAATATTGTAACGATTTGTTAAAGCCAATATTTGGTTCTACATTTTTTGAGCTGTAGTAATATTGTTGCCATTTAGTAAAGCCTATATGTGATTCCACTTTCTCTGACCAGTACTAATTTTGTGCCATTTGTTAAGGCTAATATTTTCTTCTAGATATTTTAACCAGTACAAATATTATTCTATTTTTAAAGCTAGTATTTGGTTCTTCATTTACAGACAAGTACTAATATTATTGCCATTTGTTAAGGCTTATATACGGTTCTATATTTTTTGACAATTACATATACTTTTGCCATTTGTTAAGGCCAATAATTGGTTCTATATCCTTTGTTTAGTACTGATGTTGTTGCTATCTTAACGCCAATATTTGGTTCTACCTTCTCTGACTAATTCTTATATTGTTGCCATTTGTTAAGGCCAATATTTAGTTCTACATTCTATGACCAGTTCTAATATTGTTGCTTTTTGTTAATGCTAATATTTGGTTCTACATTTTCTAACCAGTTCTAATATTGTTGCCATTTGTTAAGGCAAATGTTTTGTTCTATATGCTCTGACCAGTACTGATATTGTTTCCATTTGTTGAGGCCAATATTTAGTTCTACATTCTCTGTCCAGTACTAATGCATTTGCACTTTGTTAAGGCCAATATGTGGTTCTATATTCCCTGACCAGTACTAATATTACCTCTATTTGTTAAAGCCAATAACTGCTTCTATATCCCTTGACCGGTACTGATATTGTAGCCATTTGTTAAGGCCAATATTTGGTTTTAAATTCTCTGACCAGTACTAATATTGTTGCTATTTGTTTATGCCAATATTTGATTCTCTGACCAGTACTAATATTGTTGCCATATGTTAAGGTCAATAGTTGGTTCTACATTCTTTGAAAAATACTAATATTGTTGCCATATGTTAAGGTCAATAGTTGGTTCTACATTCTTTGAAAATTACTAATATTGTTGCCATTTGTTAAGGTAAATATTTGTTTCTTCATTCTCTGACAAGTACTAATATTGTTCCCATTTGTTTAGGTTAATAATTGGTTCTATATCTTCTGATCAGTGCTGATATTGTTGCCATTTGTTAGCGATAGTGTTTGGTTCTATATCTTCTGATCAGTACAAATATTATTGCTATTTGTGAAGCTGATATTTGCTTTTATGTTTTCTGAACAGTACTAATATTATTTTATTTTTAAGTCGAGTATTTGGTTCTACATTCTGTGGCCAGTACTAATATTGTTGCCATTTGTTAAAGGCTATATGTGGTTCTACATTCTCTGACCAATACTAATTTTGTACCATTCGCTAAGGCCAATAATTTGTTTTACATCCGCTAACCAGTAGAAATATTATTGTATTTGTTAAAGCTAGTGTTGGTTCTTCATTCTCTGACCAGTACTAATATTATTGCCATTTGTTAAGGCTAATATTTAGTTCTACATTCTATGACAAGTACTGATATTGTTGCCATTTGTGAAGGGTAATATTTGGTTCTATATTTTCTGACCAGTACTAATATAATTGTATTCTTAATACAAGTTTTAGGATTTAAATTCTTTGACTGGTATTAATATTTTACCATTTGTTAAAGCTAGTATTTGGTTCTACATTCTTTAAAAATACTAACATTTTTGCCATTTGTTGAGGTCAATTTTTGGTTGTAGATTCTCTGACCAGTATAAATATTGTTGCCATTTGTTAAGGTTAGTATTTGGTTTCATATCCTCTAACCAGTACTAATATTGTTGCCATTTTTTAAGGCTAATATTTGTTTCTATGTTTTCTGACCAGTACTAATATTATTGTATTTTTAAATCGAATATTTGGTTCTATATCCTCTGACCAATACTAATATTGTTGCGAGTTGTTAAGGTCAATATTTGGTTCTACATCCTCTAATTAGTACTTATATTGTTGTATTTGTTCAGCCAAAATTTGGTTCTGCATTCTCTGACCAGTACTGATATTGTTGCCACTTGTTAAGGCCTATATTTGGTTCTAGATTCTTTGAACAGTACTGATATTGTTACCATTTGTTAAACCCTATATGTGGTTCTAGATTCTCTGAACAGTACTAATTTTGTACCATTTGTTTAGGCCAATAATTTGTTTTATATTTTTTACCATTACAAATATTGTTTCTATTTTTTAAGGCCAATAATTGGTTCTGTATTCTCTGACCATTACAAATATTGTTGCCATTTGTTAAGGCCAATATTTAATTTTATATCTTCTGACCAGTACGGATATTGTTGCCATTTGTTAAGGCCAATATTTAGTTCTACATTCTCTGAGTAGTACTAATATTGTTTTCATTTGTTAATGCTAATATACTTTTCATAACAAGAAACGCAAAAGGGATATTTTTGTTATGTTAAAGAGAATTATATGTAATAACTTTACAAGCTCAGAGTGTTTGATGTTACACGTGTTTAGGCACTGACTGTCATACCAAAAGGACAATAAAAGTTGTGCACTTTGAAAACGGAGAAGAACATAGGATTTTTCGCCAAAATTAATGCGTGTCCAGTAAATTTGTTTGACGGATCTGCATGTTCTGCAAGTGCAACATTTGTAAAATCTCTATAAAATTTACGGTTTCTCGGTTTACATACATCAGTGTTAAGCCACCGACACGCAATACAGTTACGCCAAGACTGACTGAAGCACAACGTAAGAACGCCATTGGTCGCTTGGAAGCAGGCGAATCTCGATCAGATGTTGCCAGAGTTGTAAATGTCCACCCAAGAACCATCACAAGGGTATGGAATCGTCACCAACAACATGGATCAACTCCTGACCGTCCACGATATGGCAGACCTCGTGTTACTACGCCTGTAAAAGATCGCAACATCCGGTTGCGTCACCTTCGGGATAGGACCACCACTGCGTCGTCTATTGCCTCAACCATACCAGGGCTGCGTAGGATTTCCGATGAGACCGTACGCAACCGTCTACGAGATTATTAGGCCCCTTGTGCAACCCATCATGGTGTGCGTCAACGACGTTTTTCAACATGTCAACGCCCGTCTTCACACAGCCCGACTCACCATTGTCTTCTTGAGACAACACAACATCAACGTTCTTTCCTGGTCCTTCAGATCACCAGATTTAAACCCCATCGAACATCTTTGGGACGAGTTGGACCGACGTCTACGACGGCGATAACCTCAACCGCAGACTCCACCTCAGCTTGCAGCAGCTTTGCAGGCTGAGTGAACAGCCATTCCACAGGATGTAATTCGTCATCTCGTCGCTTCCATGGGCGGGAGATGCCAAGCAGTTATTGATGCTCACGGGGGGCATACACGTTATTGACGTTGAGTGACGTTAAACTTCACCTTGTGAGCGTGGACTTAGCCTTTGCAGTCTTTGGATGTTCAGCAGTGAATGTGCAAAGTTTCACACATGTCATAGAGAACTACCCGGAATAAACTTGTTAACAATTTGTCTCATATTTTTCCTTTTGCTTTTCTTTACTTGAAGAGTATATTTGGTTCTACATTCTCTGACCAGTATTAATATTGTTGCCATTTGTTAAGGCGAATATTTGGTTCTACATTCTCTGACAAATACTAATATTGTTGCCATTTGTTAAGGCCAGTATTTGGTTTTTCATTCTCTGACCAGTACTGATATTGTTGCTATTTGTTAAGGCCAATATTTGGTTCTACATTCTCTGATCACTTTTAATATTGTTGCCATTTGTTTAGACCAATATTTGGTTCTACATCCTCTGACTAGTACTGACTGATATTGTTGCCATTTGTTTAGGCCAATATTTGGTTCTACATTCTCTGACCAGTACTGATATTGTTGCTATTTGTTAAGGCCTATATTTTGTTCTTCATTCTCTGACCAATACTAATATTGTTGCCATTTGTTAAGGTTAATATTTGGTTTTACATTCTTTGACCAGTACTAATATTTTTGCGATTTGTTAAGGCCAATATTTGGTTCTATATTTTCTGACCGGTACTAATATTGTTGTATATGTTAAGGCTAGTATTTGGTTTTACATTCTGCGACCAGTGTTAATATTTTTGCGATTTGTTAAGGCCAATATTTGGTTCTACATTCTCTGACCAGTACTCATATTGTTGCCGTTATTTAAGGCTAATATTTAGTTCCGTAATTGGTGATCACAACTGGTATTTTTGTTAAGATTTGTTAGTGTGACTTCAGTTTAACATGTTTATAATTCAATGATTAAGTGATCACTGACGTTTAATATTTATTTTCCTCACCTTTTTGTTTTAGTTTACAACCTACATATCTCCAATAAATTAGTATATTTACAGAAATACTTGTTTACTCTTAGCTTAATATAACTGTGTATCCTTGAACGACTTATAAAATGTAATTCAGAAATTCTTACAAGTGACACGTTATAATCGCTATGTTTATTTTCCCGCTAGCTAAGCGATAAGTTTGGTGGCTTATAATGCTAAAAGAACAGGCGTCGATACCCGTGGTTGATTCAGCTCTGATGGTCGTTAGATCCTTACGTTACTCGTGCGTTTAGTAACTATGAAAAAGAAATAAACAAATATAGAAAGTTAACAGTTAATTCTTATTGACCATATTGCCATCTTTTGAGTAAATGTAGAACTAAAGTGATTGAAATTGGTAACTTTTAAATCTTAAATTATTTGTTTTTTTCATTCGTTTTCATTTTTGAAATGAGGGGTTTCACAGAGAAGCTGTAATCGTCGTTTTTGTCTCGGGTTTTAATGTATTTGGGTTTTTTTAATCCAGAAGGGGCATCAACATTAGTGGGAATGAATGAAATCCGTACGGTGAAGTTATTCGTTTTGTAACGATTAATTTCTGATAGTCTGAGCTTTAGCTCAATAAATCACAAAATAAATGCATATGGTTTAACCTCTAATCGTCTTTGGAATAATATTTTTCTGGATTCCAGGAAGTCTCAACATCATTGTAGTAACACTTGTCTGGTATGTGATGTAAGAGACATAAATGAAGTGCTTTATTGAAAAAGAGACAGACACACCAAGTGAAGCACATTTTTCAAGTGAGAAACCAATCAAAGCTGTATCAGACTTACAATCACTTGTTTCACTTTCAAATTCATCAGACTTACTTCAAACTTTATAACTTTCGGGTTCATCAGACTTACTTCAAACTGTGAAACTTGCAGGTTCATCAGACTTACTTTAAATTGTATAGCTTTCGAGTTCGTCAGATTTACAGTCAACTGTATAACTTGCAGGTTCATCAGACTTACTTTAAACTGTAAAACTTGCAGGTCCATCAGACTTACTTTAAACTGTATAGCTTTCGAGTTCGTCAGACTTACAGTCAACTTTATAGCTTGCAGATCCATCAGACTTACTTTAAACTGTATAGCTTTCGGGCTCATCAGACTTACAATCAACTGTATAGCTTTTAGTTTCACGTGCGTCACTGTTGGTTTTCAGGTTCGTTAGTGTTATTTTAAACTACAATGCTTTTAGGTTAATCACATTTGTAGTCAACAATATGGTTCTCAGATTCATTCGATTTACTGTCGGTTGTTGTTTCTCAGATCATAGGAGTGAGAGACTAAACTGAACTGTTTCTTATGGTTATAGTCTTAATGTCATATTCAACTTAGTTTTCTTCAAATTAGGAATTATTATGGCTTCTTGAGTTTGTAAACAAACTAAGTATCGACAAATGGAGAAGAAAACTCGATAGAAACTCTTCTCCTAAAATCAATAGCACACTTCCACTTACGACATAGTGAAAATCATTTTCCGTGTACCTTACGACCAGCAGACACACACAAAATCATTCGTTATCAACAGAAATGTTTTGACACGTGCCAATATGACAGCACGAGGAACGAATCAAGATTATAACATTACGGTGACATTGGACGAGACTTTAAGTTAATTTTGTTTTGAACGCCAACTGTTTGAATAATAAAACGAATCTTCTGAGTTATACAAAATAAAATGTTGGGCCATGCTTGACGAGTGCGAGCTTGTATTGCACTCGAGTAACTTTATATTTCCAAAGAAACGTTAAGTCAGGTGGGATAAACTTTACATTTACAATTGGACGATAAAGTTTATATTGTTGGAATTAATCAGCTCAAAATTAATTAAACATTAAATAAACTATAAAACAGTAAGTTGGAAACTAGAGATTTGTGTTAATAGCAACAGCGATATAAAACAGTAAGTTGGAAACTAGAGATTTGTGTTAATAGCAACAGCGATATAAAACAGTAAGTTGGAAACCAGAGATTTGTGTTAATAGCAACAGCGATATAAAACAGTAAGTTGGAAACTAGAGATTTGTGTTAATAGCAACAGCGATATAAAACAGTAAGTTGGAAACCAGAGATTTGTGTTAATAGCAACAGCGATATAAAACAGTAAGTTGGAAACTAGAGATTTGTGTTAATAGCAACAGCGATATAAAACAGTAAGTTGGAAACTAGAGATTTGTGTTAATAGCAACAGCGATATAAAACAGTAAGTTGGAAACCAGAGATTTGTGTTAATAGCAACAGCGATATAAAACAGTAAGTTGGAAACTAGAGATTTGTGTTAATAGCAACAGCGATATAAAACAGTAAGTTGGAAACTAGAGATTTGTGTTAATAGCAACAGCGATATAAAACAGTACGTTGGAAACTAGAGATTTGTGTTAATAGCAGCAGCGATATAAAACAGTAAGTTGGAAACCAGAGATTTGTGTTAATAGCAACAGCGATATAAAACAGTAAGTTGGAAACTAGAGATTTGTGTTAATAGCAACAGCGATATAAAACAGTAAGTTGGAAACTAGAGATTTGTGTTAATAGCAACAGCGATATAAAACAGTAAGTTGGAAACTAGAGATTTGTGTTAATAGCAACAGCGATATAAAACAGTAAGTTGGAAACTAGAGATTTGTGTTAATAGCAACAGCGATTATGCTAATACTATCCTGTATATTAGTCGAAATTCGACCCAAATAACTTCTGATGTGACCCGGTGTACTGTCATCTGTGTTTTATAAAGGAACCCAGCGGTTCAGCGTCTTTACTCTTAAGACAAAATAAAGCTGACCTAAATGAAACTGGATCATCGCTAGTAAACTCTGAACAAAGAATCAGATAAAACGGTAAGAATTGATTTCGGTTGTATTACGCACGTAGTGTACAACCGTATGACAAACAAAATATTGTAGCAAAGCGAAAGCATTAGTAACGAGACTAAATATATTGAAAGTTAACTAGGGTTCCCATGTGTTTAATATACGAACTTTATAGGCTTACTCAATGCGAGGCTAAACTATTGTGATGGCGTCACGTAGCCTCGTTTTGTTATGGCTCGAATTTCCGGTTCGGTTCTACAATAGACTGACGGTGTACCCAATCTTCGAAACCATGACGTCACACGCTGGCATTGTTAATGAGAAAAATGGAAAGTGAGAGCACTGAAGCCATCTACTGTTCAATAATAGACAACAAGTAACGACACTTAGTGTAGTGACATCTGGTGTCTATTACAGTCTACTAGAGATTACCATATAGTAATATCTTGGGTTCCACTACAGCCTACCATACAGTGACACCCTCTGTTCCACTACGGATTACCATATAGTGACATCATGTGTTCCATTACAGAACACCATATGGTAACATCCTGTGTTCCACTACAGACTACAAAACAGTGACCCCCCTATGTTCTACTACAGATTACCACATAGTGACGTGATGTGTTCCACTGGAGACTAGTGGAAAAAGCTTGTATTCCGCTAGAAACTATCATATAGCGACAGTTGTTTTTTTTTTTAGTTATTACCATGTAATAACATTATATGTTTACCGTATGGTAACGTGGTGTTTCTACAATGGACTACCGTACAGGGAAATCGTGTTCTCGAGATTACCACATAATGACAACGTCTATACTTTAAGATATTACTGATTCCAGGTCGTTACGTGTTAGTTGAGGATTCTTGTTTCATAATACAGTTGGGTTTCCTTCTTAAGTTCTAATGTTTCGGCTCCACTGTTTGAACGTTTAGTTCAATAAAAATCCACCAGCTACAATCTTAACATTTGCTGTAGGTAAGGTTAGAGCTTAGGACTTGATAAAATACTACGCAGTTGTCTATACTGAAAATCGTTGTCTTTTGCTCTGGAATGTTTTAGTTTTAATTACAGGGTTCCTTAACCACCAAGACCAATCATCTACTTTTGAACTAGTTCAGTGTAGCATCCAGTGTCTCTAATATGAAAAACACTATAATTACGCTTGAAGAATTAGGACTAGTTCAGTGTATCATGAAGGGTTTTTAGTATGAAAAACACCCTAATTACGCTTGAAGAATTAGGCCTACAGTAAGGCAGGAAAGTGTTAAACTTCATGTTGTTTTTAAATGGGCAAAAGAAAATATCAAAGACCAAATCACCGACACACAACACACACTTCGAAGCAAGAAATAACAAGAAAACAAAACTATAACACTTTTTAGCCTATGTTGCCATTTTGATAAACAAAATATGATGTTTTTATTCTTAACCCATCAGGCCTACTGCTCTACCACCAAGTGGACAAACACTATGAAAGCCAGTCTTTATTTTTGTTTTATTGGTCAGTTTAAGAAACAAGCTATTCACTGTTATGAACTCGTAACGCGAAAGTTGTGTAAAGAAGTGGTCCAAAGTGAAAATAACGTTCAAACACCCTGTAATATTGTGACCTTTAACCTACAGAGGATTATTTTGAACTCAGTTTTAAAATATATAAAGTGGACCTTGGAACTCGATTTTTTTTTTTAATGCCAGATTGTGAACTTCCAACACAGACAAAATGTGAACACAGAATCAGTTGGATATGGTTGAGTACTATGTTGTATAACATGAGCTGCATTTAAAAGGTAATCTACATGACTTAACATTTGAAGTCTCAGGTCACATCATACAAGGTTTATAGAACATGAACTCTATTTACGCCATGATCTACATGACTTAACCTTTGGAATCTAAGGTCACATCATAAAACTTTTGTAGAACGTGAACTTTATTTAAACCATGATCTACAGGGTGTTCGGAAAGTCACTGTGCAGTTTTGTAATCATATTTTATTCAGTCTATTTCAAGCCAGCAACTGATAGATGTGTTTAGAAACAAAATAAGAAGGATCCAGGCCTGTATTGATGTCAACGGGGGTCACTTTCAACATTGTTTATAATTGTCATTCATATTTACCTCCTGTATTCTATATTGAAACATGTCTGTTAAAAAATATATAAGTGCACAGTGACTTTCCGAACACCCTGTACATGACTTAACCTTTGGAGTCTGAGGTCACATCATACAACTTTTGTTGAACATGAACTCTATTTCATCATGATCTTCATGACTTAACCTTTGGAGTCTAAGGTCACATCATACAACTTTTGTAAAACGTGAACTCTATTTAACCATGATCTTCATGACTTAACCTTTGACGTCTGCGGTCACATCATACAACTTTTGTAAAACGTGAACTCTATTTAAATCATGATCCAGAAGAGTTAACCTTTGGAGTTTGAGGTCACATCATACAATTTTTGTAGAACATGAACCCTATTTAACCATGATCTACATGACTTAACCTTTGGAGTCTGAGGTCACATCATACAACTTTTGTAGAACATGAACCCTATTTAACCATGATCTACATGACTTAACCTTTGGAGTCCAATGTCTCTAACTAATCAGTGTGTCGTCAGAAAGGTTGAACGTTTTTGAAATGACCCTAATAAACTTGTGACTAAACGTAACTGATGAAAATAAAAATTGTTAAACTTCTTTTCCAGTGTATTACATCTAGTAGCTCAACCAACCTCGTGTCCGCCATCAGTATAGCGCCCTCTTTTACTTGAATCGTTTATTTTTACGGATGTAGTTAATTAGTGCAAGAGGTTAAATTATTAAAAAATCACACTCGTGTTATCTAAAGTGCAAACTGATACCACTTTCAATTTTCTAATGAAAAAGTATATATTTTTAAGACTCTCTTGGTGTTTAAGAAAATCGGAAGTTACACTGTCACGCGCCAGTGTCGTTAATCACGCACGAGTTTTGTCGTTTTCGCGCCAGTTAAGTGATAAAAAAAAAATCACCCTTCTAATCAATAGACTTGTTTAATTTACTACTTGAACGATAAATAAAACTGTCTTGGTTAATTAGCCATAAGAATGTCTAACCATAAATATATATACACCGATTAAATTAGCTGTGATTAGGTTAAGGACTTTGTTGAAATGAGTTCCTATTCGTACGCGGTATACTGTATATATATATTTTTATTTATTAAGTCTGAATTGAGTGTGATATAAAGTTATTCTTGAATAAGTAAACGCTTATCGTTAAAAAAAATTAAATTATTTGCTCCATGAAAAAATATTCTACAACTTTCTTTGTGAACCTGACGATGACCGAAGAAGGTCGAAACGTTGTTCGCTCTTCTACGTAAAATATTTTCTCAACCCAAACGAGCCGTTTTTGCATACAGAGCTTCGTACAGTGTTCCATTACTTTATGATGTCGTGTCAAGAGAAATGGTAGAGCTCTTCCGCAGTTAGAAATATTCCAATAAACTGAGGAGAGGATAAAAGGTGATAAAGTTAAAGTTTACAACCTTATCTAGGAAGTGTTCTGATTTCTCTGTCTTGTAGTGTAGTGATAAAGGGACGAGAGAACAGAAGTTTGATATTTGGAAAAGATGTCAGTTATCACACCAGTTTTGTACTTCTAAAACGGTAACTGGTGGACACGTTATAAGAATTTGTTTGCTTGTTTTTGAATTTCGCACAAAGCTACTCGAGGGCTATCTGTGCTAGCCGTCCTTAATTTAGCAGTGTAAGACTAGACGGAAGGCAGCGAGTCATCACCATCCACCGCCAACTCTTGGGCTACTCTTTTACCAACGAATAGTGGGATTGACCGTCACATTATAACGCCCTCACGGCTGAAAGGGCGAGCATGTTTGACGCGACGGGGATGCGAACCCGCGACCCTTAGATTACGAGTCGCACGCCTTAACACGCTTGGCCATGCTGGGCCCGTTACAAGGATATAAAAGAACAATATTTAAGTATCTGAATATTTTATACACTTATTCAGATAAAGCCCCCGCATGGCCAGGTGGTTAAGGAACTCGACTCGTACTCTAAGGGTCACGGGTTCGAATCCCTGTCATACCAAACATGCTTGCCCTTTCAGCCATGGGACGTTATAATGTGACGGTCAATTCCACTATTCGTTGGTAAAAGAGTAGCCCAAGGGTTGGCGGTGAGTGGTGATGACTAGCTGCCTTTCCTCTACTAAATTGGGGACGGTTGGCGCAGATAGCCATCGTGTAGCTTTGCGCGAAATTAAAAAAAATTCAAACCTTGTTCAGGGGTGGTTGTGCACGATGTTTAAAAAATTAAACATACTCATGTATCCACAAAGAAGAAGCGAAGTGGTTGTGCACGGACAACTTTTTGATGACGAAACGGTCCCTCATTGTCCGTGTGTTATATTACATCAGGACGAAGTTCATATACTTCATAGCTGACACAGTTATAAATTTTGTGCTTCCCTTCTTGAATGGGAATGTAACATAGAAGGTTATATCATTCTTACCAGTTCAACCCTAGGGAGAACCCATAAGCAAGAGATTTAATATCATTCAGTGGTGCACGAACAAAGAGTTCTGGTTTAGGTTTTATCTTTGCATTTCCGTTTTCTCTGTGAGTCTGATTTATTCTTAGCGATATTCTGAGCCTTTGGTTATCCAGTGGCACAGCGGTATGTTTTCGGACATACTACTCAATAACCTATATCCGTGGTGGGCAGAGCATACATAGTCCATTGTGTAGTTGTGAACAGTGTACGATTAGAGGGAAGGCAGCTAGTCATCACCACTCACCGCCAAACTCTTGGGCTACTCTTTTACCAACGAATAGTGGGATTGACCGTCACATTATAACGCCTCCACGGCTGAAAGGGCGAACTTGTTTGATGCGATGAGGTTTCGAACCCGCGACCCTCAGATTACGAGTCGAACGCCTTAACCCACCTGGCTATGCCGGGTCATGGTGGTCAGACTTTTGTATTTTTTGCAAAAGAATTTTTCATTTAATAATACAGAACAAAATTTGAAGGCAGGACTGGGGAGAGTTATTTAAAAATAACTATCTTTATACTAATTCTAGTCTCTTGTTTTTGGTTCGCACCGTATGAAAAAGAACAACTTGTGATGTCAAAGTTCAAACATTAGTACTACTGAAGCTACACCATTAAAAAGTGTAAAGATGTCGCAGTATTTCAGATATGAAAAGATTTTCTTATCTGGGGAGCAAAAAAAAGGAAACACACAAACATATGTTCACTAGGAGGCGTTCAGTAGAGCGAAAGCTATCCAACCTTTATCATATTTGACTCTCAAAAAGTATTAAATGTGTCAGTCTTTATCAAGGGATCTGGACCATTTTTGGAAGGACAGCCAGGAATGATACTCTACGGTATTTTACATATTATTCATGCAAACCCGATCATTTGTGATTGAGTTACAGAGAAAAAAAAAAACAGTGAGAAAAATCGGTCTCTATCCTAACAGATAAGCATTTCTTGGATTTTTGTGACCTCCGTGATTCAATATACGAAACCAAATCACTTCTAGGTTTGGTCATAGTCCATATGTATACCAACTTTCGTCTGAATAAATTCAATCTTTATCAAGAACTAATGCTGGGAAACACGTAGACAGACAGGAGCGAAAACTGAAACTTCGTCCGTCCACATTAGTTGGTTGAGGTAATAAATCATTCAGCGTTTATGATAAGACAAAGTAGACAGATGAAACGTCAGATGGTATTTAAGGTAACATATAACAGACAACGAAACTTACACTTAGCCACAAGATGGCGAAGCTGAAAGACTGATTGGTTGTTTTATATCCTGAGAGGAATCGAATCCCAGATTTTAGCGCTGCTTGTTCGTAAAGGTACCATTATCCAAAGAAGAGTTATGACTTAACCAACAAAATGTGTCTAAAATATCAGAAAATGATTGAAATGCTGATTTGATTGTTTTTTTCTTTATTGTTATATTAACAGACGTGGTTAAACTGGTATGTGTCGTTTGATAAATATCTAGTGTTGTGGTTAAACCAATATACGTCGCTTGGTAAATATATAGTGTTTGCGGTTAATTGTATAAATATTGTTTTGTATCTCACAGTGGTATTGTTATGAAACAATAACATTATATATAGTACCTAACACTGGTAGTGTTATCAAACACTTATGTTATCTATACCACGTAATAACACTGGTATTGTTACCAAACAATTACATTACATACACTGCATAATACTGGTATTGTTATCAAATAATTTCATTACTTATATGCTACTTAACATTGTTATTGTTATCATACAGTTATATTACATATACTATCTAATACTGGTATTGTTATCACACAATTACATTATTGGCACAACCTAACACTAATGTTAATGTACAGCATGTAGTTAACTAATGATAGAGGTGAACAACAGGAATAGTTATATATAAATGTTATTCATTACATTAATAGTTGTATATAAATGTTCGTCATTACATTAAAAGTTGTATATAAATGTTCTTCATTACATTAATAGTTATATATAAATGTTTTTCATTACATTAATAGTTATATATAAATGTTCTTCATTACATTAATCGTTATATATAAATGTTCTTCATTACATTGATTGTTATATATAAATGTTCAACATTACATCGATTGTTATATATAAATGTTTTTCATTACATTAATAGTTGTATATAAATGTTTTTCATTACATTAATAGTTGTATATAAATGTTTTTCATTACATTAATAGTTGTATATAAATGTTCTTCATTACATTAATAGTTGTATATAAATGTTTTTCATTACATTAATAGTTATATATAAATGTTCTTCATTACATTAATAGTTATATATAAATGTTCTTCATTACATTAATTGTTATATATAAATGTTCTTCATTACATTAATAGTTATATATAAATGTTCTTCATTACATTAATTGTTATATATAAATGTTCAACATTACATTAATTGTTATATATAAATGTTCAACATTACATTAATTGTTATATATAAATGTTCTTCATTACATTAATAGTTGTATATAAATGTTCTTCATTACATTAATAGTTATATATAAATGTTCTTCATTACATTAATTGTTATATATAAATGTTTTTCATTACATTAATAGTTATATATAAATGTTCTTCATTACATTAATAGTTATATATAAATGTTTCTTCATTACATTAATAGTTATATATAAATGTTCTTCATTACATTAATAGTTATATATAAATGTTCTTCATTACATTAATAGTTATATATAAATGTTTTTCATTACATTAATAGTTATATATAAATGTTCTTCATTACATTAATAGTTATATATAAATGTTCTTCATTACATTAATAGTTATATATAAATGTTCTTCATTACATTAATAGTTATATATAAATGTTCTTCATTACATTAATAGTTGTATATAAATGTTCTTCATTACATTAATAGTTATATATAAATGTTCTTCATTACATTAA
>NC_134831.1:90307922-90362963 GCF_004210375.1 Tachypleus tridentatus
ACATTAATAGTTATATATAAATGTTCTTCATTACATTAATAGTTATATATAAATGTTCTTCATTACATTAATATATAAATGTTCTTCATATAATAATATGTTCTTCATTACATTAATAGTTATATATAAATGTTCTTCATTACATTAATAGTTATATATAAATGTTCTTCATTACATTAATAGTTATATATAAATGTTCTTCATTACATTAATAGTTGTATATAAATAACATGTTATATATAAATGTTCTTCATTACATTAATAGTTATATATAAATGTTCTTCATTACATTAATAGTTATATATAAATGTTCTTCATTACATTAATAGTTATATATAAATGTTCTTCATTACATTAATAGTTATATATAAATGTTCTTCATTACATTAATAGTTATATATAAATGTTCTTCATTACATTAATAGTTATATATAAATGTTCTTCATTACATTAATAGTTATATATAAATGTTCTTCATTACATTAATAGTTATATATAAATGTTCTTCATTACATTAATAGTTATATATAAATGTTCTTCATTACATTAATAGTTATATATAAATGTTCTTCATTACATTAATAGTTATATATAAATGTTCTTCATTACATTAATAGTTATATATAAATGTTCTTCATTACATTAATAGTTATATATAAATGTTCTTCATTACATTAATAGTTATATATAAATGTTCTTCATTACATTAATAGTTATATATAAATGTTCTTCATTACATTAATAGTTATATATAAATGTTCTTCATTACATTAATAGTTGTATATAAATGTTCTTCATTACATTAATAGTTATATATAAATGTTCTTCATTACATTAATAGTTATATATAAATGTTCTTCATTACATTAATTGTTATATATAAATGTTCTTCATTACATTAATTATATATTAATAGTTATATATAAATGTTCTTCATTACATTAATAGTTATATATAAATGTTCTTCATTACATTAATAGTTATATATAAATGTTCTTCATTTACATTAATTAATAGTTCTTCATATATAAATGTTCTTCATTACATTAATAGTTATATATAAATGTTCTTCATTACATTAATAGTTGTATATAAATGTTCTTCATTACATTAATAGTTAAATGTTCTTCATATAATAGTTGTTATAAATATTACAATGTTCTTCATTACATTAATAGTTCTTCATTACATTAATAGTATATAAATGTTCTTCATTACATTAATAGTTATATATAAATGTTCTTCATTACATTAACATTAATATAAATGTTCTTCATATATAAATATAAATGTTCTTCATTACATTAATATATAAATGTTCTTCATTTATATATATAATGTTCTTCATTACATTAATATAAATGTTATATATAAATGTTCTTCATTACATTAATAGTTATATATAAATGTTCTTCATTACATTAATAGTTATATATAAATGTTCTTCATTACATTAATAGTTATATATAAATGTTCTTCATTACATTAATAGTTATATATAAATGTTCTTCATTACATTAATAGTTATATATAAATGTTCTTCATTACATTAATAGTTATATATAAATGTTCTTCATTACATTAATTGTTATATATAAATGTTCTTCATTACATTAATAGTTATATATAAATGTTCTTCATTACATTAATAGTTATATATAAATGTTCTTCATTACATTAATAGTTATATATAAATGTTCTTCATTACATTAATAGTTATATATAAATGTTCTTCATTACATTAATAGTTATATATAAATGTTCTTCATTACATTAATAGTTATATATAAATGTTCTTCATTACATTAATAGTTATATATAAATGTTCTTCATTACATTAATAGTTATATATAAATGTTCTTCATTACATTAATAGTTATATATAAATGTTCTTCATTACATTACATTATATATAAATGTTATTCATACATTAATGTTATATATAAATGTTCATTACATTAATAGTTATATATAAATGTTCTTCATTACATTAATAGTTGTATATAAATGTTCTTCATTACATTAATAGTTATATATAAATGTTCTTCATTACATTAATAGTTATATATTACATGTTCTTCATTACATTAATATATATAAATGTTCTTCATTACATTAATAGTTATATATAAATGTTCTTCATTACATTAATAGTTATATATAAATGTTCTTCATTACATTAATAGTTATATATAAATGTTCTTCATTATTAATAGTTATATATAAATGTTCTTCATTAATTAGTTATATATAAATGTTCTTCATTACATTAATAGTTATATATAAATGTTCTTCATTACATTAATAGTTATATATAAATGTTCTTCATTACATTAATAGTTATATATAAATGTTCTTCATTACATTAATATAAATGTTCTTCATATATAATATATAAATGTTCTTCATTACATTAATAGTTATATATAAATGTTCTTCATTACATTAATAGTTATATATAAATGTTCTTCATTACATTAATAGTTATATATAAATGTTCTTCATTACATTAATAGTTATATCATTTCTATATAAATGTTCTTCATTACATTAATAGTTATATATAAATGTTCTTCATTACATTAATAGTTATATATAAATGTTCTTCATTACATTAATAGTTATATATAAATGTTCTTCATTACATTAATAGTTATATATAAATGTTCTTCATTACATTAATAGTTATATATAAATGTTCTTCATTACATTAATTAGTTATATATAAATGTTCTTCATTACATTAATAGTTATATATAAATGTTCTTCATTACATTAATTATATATAAATGTTATATATAAATGTTCTTCATTACATTAATAGTTATTACATTAATAATATATAAATGTTCTTCATTACATTAATAGTTATTATATATAAATGTTCTTCATTACATTAATAGTTATATATAAATGTTCTTCATTACATTAATAGTTATATATAAATGTTCTTCATTACATTAATAGTTATATATAAATGTTCTTCATTACATTAATAGTTATATATAAATGTTCTTCATTACATTAATAGTTATATATAAATGTTCTTCATTACATTAATAGTTATATATAAATGTTCTTCATTACATTAATAGTTATATATAAATGTTCTTCATTACATTAATAGTTATATATAAATGTTCTTCATTACATTAATAGTTATATATAAATGTTCTTCATTACATTACATTAATAGTTATATATAATATGTTCTTCATTACATTAATAGTTATATATAAATGTTCTTCATTACATTAATTAGTTATATATAAATGTTCTTCATTACATTAATAGTTATATATAAATGTTCTTCATTACATTAATAGTTATATATAAATGTTCTTCATTACATTAATAGTTATATATAAATGTTCTTCATTACATTAATAGTTATATATAAATGTTCTTCTTACATTACATTAATAGTTATATATAAATGTTGTTCTTCATTACATTAATAGTTGTATATAATTGTTCTTCATTACATTAATAGTTATATACAAATGTTCTTCATTACATTAATAGTTGTATATAAATGTTCATTACATTAATAGTTATATATAAATGTTCTTCATTACATTAATAGTTGTATATAAATGTTCTTCATTACATTAATAGTTATATATAAATGTTCTTCATTACATTAATAGTTATATATAAATGTTCTTCATTACATTAATAGTTATATATAAATGTTCTTCATTACATTAATAGTTATATATAAATGTTCTTCATTACATTAATTAATAGTTATATATAAATGTTCTTCATTACATTAATAGTTCTTCATTACATTAATAGTTATATATAAATGTTCTTCATTACATTAATAGTTATATATAAATTAATGTTCTTCATTACATTAATAGTTATATATAAATGTTCTTCATTACATTAATTAGTTATATATAAATGTTCTTCATTACATTAATAGTTATATATAAATGTTATATATAAATGTTCTTCATTACATTAATAGTTATATATAAATGTTCTTCATTACATTAATAGTTATATATAAATGTTCTTCATTACATTAATAGTTATATATAAATGTTCTTCATTACATTAATAGTTATATATAAATGTTCTTCATTACATTAATAGTTATATATAAATGTTCTTCATTACATTAATATTATATATAAATGTTCTTCATTACATTAATAGTTATATATAAATGTTCTTCATTACATTAATAGTTATATATAAATGTTCTTCATTACTTCATTACATTAATAGTTATATATAAATGTTCTTCATTACATTACATTAATAGTTATATATAAATGTTCTTCATTACATTAATAGTTATATATAAATGTTCTTCATTACATTAATAGTTATATATAAATGTTCTTCATTACATTAATAGTTATATATAAATGTTCTTCATTACATTAATAGTTATATATAAATGTTCTTCATTACATTAATAGTTATATATAAATGTTCTTCATTACATTAATAGTTGTATATAAATATATAAATGTTCTTCATTACATTAATAGTTATATATAAATGTTCTTCATTACATTAATAGTTATATATAAATGTTCTTCATTACATTAATAGTTATATATAAATGTTCTTCATTACATTAATAGTTATATATAAATGTTCTTCAATGTTCTTCATTACATTAATAGTTATATATAAATGTTCTTCATTACATTAATAGTTATATATAAATGTTCTTCATTACATTAATAGTTATATATAAATGTTCTTCATTACATTAATAGTTATATATAAATGTTCTTCATTACATTAATAGTTATATATAAATGTTCTTCATTACATTAATAGTTATATATAAATGTTCTTCATTACATTAATAGTTATATATAAATGTTCTTCATTACAATTATATATAAATGTTCTTCATTACATTAATAGTTATATATAAATGTTCTTCATTACATTAATAGTTATATATAAATGTTCTTCATTACATTAATAGTTAGATAAATGTTATATTTGTCATTACATTAATAGTTATATATAAATGTTCAGTTAATAGTTATATATAAATGTTCTTCATTACATAGTTAATATAAATGTTATACATTAATAAATGTTCTTCATTACATTAGTTATATATAAATGTCTTCATTAATTGTGTTATTACATTAATAGTTATATATAAATGTTCTTCATATAAATTATACACAGTTCTTCATTACATTAAAGTTATATATAAATGTTCTTCATTACATTAATAGTTATATATAAATGTTCTTCACTAGATTAACAGTTATATATAAATGTTCTTCATTACATTAATAGTTATATATAAATGTTCTTCATTAGATTAACAGTTATATATAAATGTTCTTCATTACATTAATAGTTATATATAAATGTTCTTCATTACATTAATAATATGTGTGACATTATAATCATGATAGTGAATCGATAAATATACACCTGTGGACTTTAAAGCTATAGAACTGGTTTGATCATTATCACTTACGCTAAAATATAGAGTCAACTTATATTTGTTTTTCGGGAAAGGAAATAAAACAGTTATTAGTGATACCAAAACAAAAAATTATGTTATACAGAAACAAACAGGGCATGTAAAATCCTCCAATATGTAGACAGAGTTATGTCTACACAGGTTAAACGTATCTAATGTTAAACAGATATGGAGTTCTGGCTGTACAGGTTTAAACAGTATATCATGTTAAAGAGACAGAGAGTTCTGGTTATATAGGTTTAAACAGTATCTGATTTAAAACAGATAGAGAGTTCTGGTTATATAGGTTTAAATAGTATCTGATTTAAAACAGATAGATAGTTCTGGCTACTCAGGTTTAAACATTATCTAATGCTAAACAGATAGTTTTGGCTACACATAGTTAGATAGATGAATGTAGATTGTTTTATAACGATAAAGATCAGGTATCGATACCATTGGCTGTCAGAGCACAGACTGGTCATGGTGTAGCTTTGACCTTAATATCAAAGAAATCTTCATATTAGTGGCAAAATGTCAACATTTTCAATTTACACTTTCAGAAATGACTCCAAATAAATTGTTTGTTTACTTTTCCTTCCACGAGCTTTTCTCGTCAAACGACAAGAACGTAATTACTTAGTCTATCTTCTATACAATTATAACTGTCTTAGCCTTGGCCCATCCTTATACGTTAATTGAAAACAGGGGTTAGACGTTAATGGTCACGAAACAAATAAATTTTCGGTATTTAGGGTGTGATTTTCACTAATTTTCTAATCGAGAAGATGTCTTGAGCATGAGGTAAGGCTTAAGTGGCGGTGTATAGCTAACGCCATCTGGACACAGTGGGAGATTTTGATGTCATTGTCTTGGGACTGTGTGTGAGCACAAGAAGTTATGACGTCGTCTTAACAGGTGTCCATCTTTTCTGGTCACGATGTTTGTTAATTCGGCAGATGTTATACACCACGGTCTTGTTGTCACGAAGTAATAGGTTTCAAGTCGATAAACACTTTACATTGTCTTGAACGAAACCAGTCGTAACATCTCAGAAAAGAAATTATATTAAAAAAAATAATTCGTTTTGTATGTTTCATCCAAATGTTTCAGATCCATAGTCACCAACAGTTACTTAGTGATTGCTACAAGCGTTTTACTATATTCCGAGGATAGGACAAAACCGGAATACGTTAAGAGAGGGTTTTCTCCAGATGGCGCTAATAAAAGACATGTCGTTTGCTATATGAAATACGTTAACAAGGTCCGAAATATCTCTGGTGAGCTAATCTTAACCAAATTCAAGACTATTACTGTCAGCACGATTTACTAGACGTTTGAACACTTTGTTTTAGAACAAGCCACAACATTCTGTTTTCATCGTGGGAAATCAAACCAGTTTTTTAGCACCATAAACCTACCGTTGTTTTCTCCGGAAGTAGAGTGTTAGACATTAGGAGAGACTAAGCCTAAACTTTGCAACAGCAAATTAAGTACGAAACAGTCGTTCGTTTTTTCCGCTAAAACTACGTATTCAAGTCATATTTATAATTGTTATATTTTTTTGAACACAAGGTTTAATAGATCTAAGACCGAATAGACTTAAGGTTCATTGTGTCTGTCTTTCTTTGTTTTGAATTTCGGGCAAAGCGACACCAGGGATATCTACGTTAGCCGGCTTTACTTTAGTTGTGTAAGGCAAGAGAGAAGGCAACTAGTCATCACAACTCACCGCCAACTCTAGGGCTATTCTTTCACCAACGAATAGTGGGAATGATCGAGACATTATAATACTCCCACGGATGAAAGGGTGAGCGTGTTTGGTGTGAAGGGAATTCGAACACGTGACCCTCAGTTTTCTAGTCGAGCGCCCTAACCACCTGGCCGTGGTATCTATCAGAGCACTTCCAATTAACAGAAGCGTGAGTTTGTTGTAGGAATTGTTTTCCAGACCATGTTAGTTAATATAAGGTATTACTAATTTACACGTTACACGACCTAACAAACTGGATACAAGAAAATTCACATTTTCAGCAAATCAAGTCTAATGTTGCTGAAAAAAAACAAGAACTTAATTAGGCTTTCAAGTAAAAACAGATTTTATATTCCATGAACAAAATTACTTGCAAAAATAATTTCCAGTGAGTTATTCTGGTTCAAAGTCATTAATGTTTGATACTGGTGTGAAAACATAAGTAACATTTACGCTTCGAAATATCACACGTGAGGTATGTGGGGACAGTATATATTAGTAATATAGTAGACTGGGGACAACAGATATTAGTAATATAGTAGACTGGGAACAGTAGATATTAGTAATATAGTAGACTGGGGACAGCAGATATTAGTAATATAATAGACTGGGGACTGTAGATATGAGTAATATAGTAGTCTGGGGACAGTAGATATTAGTAATATTGTAGACTGGGGACTGTAGATATTAGTAATATAGTAGACTGGGGACGGTAGATATTAGTAATATAGTAGACTGGGGACAGTAGATATTAGTAATATGGTAGACTGGGGACAGTAATATAGTAGACTGGAGACGGTAGATATTAGTAATATAGTAGACTGTAGACTGTAGATATTAGTTATATAGTAGACTGGGGACGATAGATATTAGTAATATAATAGACTGGGGACGGTAGATATTAGTAATATAGTAGACTGGGGACGGTAAGCATTAGTATAGAGTAGACTTGATAATTTGCTGGCTTTAACACAAAAATATGAAAATTGAATAAGATACACCGAAAATAAAGTGTACTAAATCCATTGGGTAACAAACATGAAAAGTAAATAGTACCAAACACATTGGGTTACAGACAATCAAAGTAAATAGTACCAAACACATTGGGTTACAGACAATGAAAGTAAATAGTACCAAACACATTGGGTTAAAGACAATGAAAGTAAATAGTACCAAACACATTGGGTTAGAGACAATGAAAGTAAATAGTACCAAACACATTGGGTTACAGACAATGAAAGTAAATAGTACCAAACACATTGGGTTACAGACAATGAAAGTAAATAGTACCAAACACATTGGGTTAAAGACAATGAAAGTAAATAGTACCAAACACATTGGGTTAGAGACAATGAAAGTAAATAGTACCAAACACATTGGGTTACAGACAATGAAAGTAAATAGTACTTTATATATATGTATTTAAAAAAGAATATGGTATGGGTAGAGAAGGCACTAATAGAGGCGCGAACAACGTTTCAACCTTCAGCCATCGTCAGGTTCACAAAGAAAGAGGTAACTGACCGGAAGCTGACCAAATGTTTGAAGGCGGTTGTGTAATTGAGTGTAGTATATTGAGGGCGTGCTTGATGTTTGATTATATTTATTAATATAGGTATAAACGTATTTCTTTGTATTGGTTTATTTTGGGCTTGAGTTGTTGTATAAGTGAGGCTTCTTTAATTTTGCGTTTGTTTATGTTTGTTTCTTTATTTAGTATTTGAGTGTTTTCTATGGTTATGTTGTGTTTATTTGACTTGCAGTGTTCGAAAACGTGTGAAGGTGACTTTTTGTGTTCTTTGAATCTGGTTTCCATTTTTCTACTTGTTTCTCCAATATAGAAGTCGTGGCAGTTGTCACATTGTATTTTATAAATAATGTTGGTGTTTTCTCAACCCAAACGAGCCGTTTCTACATATATATTTCTCTACAAGTGGGTTTTCTCGACATCACTGATTAAAAAATTATATATTTCATTAACACACACATAAACGTAGTCTATAAATGTGTTATATATAAAAGGTGAGTGAAAGAAAACACATTAATGTAGAAGTTTCACCACCAGTGCTCTGCCAACGATGTGTTGTAAAACACGATTGTTTGTGTTAAATCTTCAACCTAACTTCTGATCCACTAGAACGATATTGACGTGGAAATTTTAAAGTTTTTTCATTATTACTAGATTTAAAGTGTATCTTTCACATTGGTGCTCCAATATGACATAACAACAGTTTGTACTGTTCTCCAACATTATATAACAACAATTGTTACTGTTCTCAGTGGTTCTCTAGCATTATGTAAAACCAGTTTGTTCTATTCTCTGTGGTCCTCCAGCATCATATAACAACAATTGTTACTGTTCTCAGTGGTTCTCTAGCATTATGTAAAACCAGTTTGTTCTATTATCTGTGGTCCTCCAGCATCATATAACAACAATTGTTACTGTTCTCAGTGGTTCTCTAGCATTATGTAAAACCAGTTTGTTCTATTCTCTGTGGTACTCCAGCATCATATAACAACAATTTCTACTGTTCTCGGTGGTTCTCTAGCATTATGTAAAACCAGTTTGTTCTATTCTCTGTGGTCCTCCAGCATCTTATAACAACAATTTCTACTGTTCTCAGTGGTTCTCTAGCATTATGTAAAACCAGTTTGTTCTATTCTCTGTGGTCCTCCAGCATCATATAACAACAATTTCTACTGTTCTCAGTGGTTCTCTAGCATTATGTAAAACCAGTTTGTTCTATTCTCTGTGGTCCTCCAGCATCTTATAACAACAATTTCTACTGTTCTCAGTGGTTCTCTAGCATTATGTAAAACCAGTTTGTTCTATTCTCTGTGGTACTCCAGCATCATATAACAACAATTGTTACTGTTCTCAGTGGTTCTCTAGCATTATGTAAAACCAGTTTGTTCTATTATCTGTGGTCCTCCAGCATCATATAACAACAATTGTTACTGTTCTCAGTGGTTCTCTAGCATTATGTAAAACCAGTTTGTTCTATTCTCTGTGGTACTCCAGCATCATATAACAACAATTGTTACTGTTCTCAGTGGTTCTCTAGCATTATGTAAAACCAGTTTGTTCTATTCTCTGTGGTCCTCCAGCATCTTATAACAACAATTTCTACTGTTCTCAGTGGTTCTCTAGCATTATGTAAAACCAGTTTGTTCTATTCTCTGTGGTCCTCCAGCATCATATAACAACAATTTCTACTGTTCTCAGTGGTTCTCTAGCATTATGTAAAACCAGTTTGTTCTATTCTCTGTGGTCCTCCAGCATCTTATAACAACAATTTCTACTGTTCTCGGTGGTTCTCTAGCATTATGTAAAACCAGTTTGTTCTATTCTCTGTGGTACTCCAGCATCATATAACAACAATTTCTACTGTTCTCGGTGGTTCTCTAGCATTATGTAAAACCAGTTAGTTCTATTCTCTGTGGTCCTCCAGCATCTTATAACAACAATTTCTACTGTTCTCGGTGGTTCTCTAGCATTATGTAAAACCAGTTTGTTCTATTCTCTGTGGTCCTCCAGCATCATATAACAACAATTTCTACTGTTCTCAGTGGTTCTCTAGCATTATGTAAAACCAGTTTGTTCTATTCTCTGTGGTCCTCCAGCATCTTATAACAACAATTTCTACTGTTCTCAGTGGTTCTCTAGCATTATGTAAAACCAGTTTGTTCTATTCTCTGTGGTCCTCCAGCATCATATAACAACAATTGTTACTGTTCTCAGTGGTTCTCTAGCATTATGTAAAACCAGTTTGTTCTATTCTCTGTGGTCCTCCAGCATCATATAACAACAATTTCTACTGTTCTCGGTGGTTCTCTAGCATTATGTAAAACCAGTTTGTTCTATTCTCTGTGGTCCTCCAGCATCATATAACAACAATTTCTACTGTTCTCGGTGGTTCTCTAGCATTATGTAAAACCAGTTTGTTCTATTCTCTGTGGTCCTCCAGCATCATATAACAACAATTTCTACTGTTCTCGGTGGTTCTCCAACATCATACCACATGTTTTTTAGCTTGTAAGAAGGTGTGTCGGTTACTTTTCATAACGCGCTTCTTTCTCTACACAGAAGTGTGACACTCATTGTTCAGTCAGTCTTGGTTTGTTGACCATTTGGTCACTTCTATAACTCCTACTTTTACTGGACTGACATCTTTCAGATAATTGGCCAATAGTGTGCACCAAAGCATATTCTCTGTTATGTTTCTGTGAGGACTCGGAATAATCATTCTTAGATCTTCTTTTGAAATTGAACAATAGAGTGTGTTTTATTTATACTATAGATAGCAAAATAACTTATCGAATGTTGATACTTACAGGTAAAAAATGGTGGTTAAAGAAAACACAGTAAAGCAAGCGGACAACAAGTTCAAACAGTGTAACCTTTCTAATTGTATTTTGCCCCCTGCTAGTACAGCGGTATGTCTACGGTTTACAACGCTAAAATTAAGGGTTCGATTCCCCTCGGTGGGCTCAGCAGATAGCCCGATGTGGCTTTGCAATAAAAAACACAATAATTGTGTTTTGATTTGTTTTTAAAACAGCTCTTCTTCAGCTGGTTTTCACAGTCAGATGCTGTCTGGCCACTTCTGAAATACTTGTTTCCTAGGACTAATATTTTTGTTTTCCTGGTCTTATAGAATATGTTTTAGTGTAAGAATGTAAGAAAAAACGTGAATCCGTGATGACAAGAAAACCCACTTGTAGAGAAAAATATATACGTAAAAACGTTGTTCGCTCCTCTATATAGAGTTTTCTCAACCCATACCAGCCATTTTAAACATATAAAAAGTGTTAATATTCTTGATTTTTTAAAGAACTCACGCCATTATCTAAAATAGTTCATATTTTTTAAAAAAGCCAATCTAAAAATTATAAAAAGATACATAATTATTTAATGTCCCCCTTTTAGTGACGCACAGCGGTATGGCTGCGGAATTATACCTAGAAATTCAGTTTCGATACCTCTGGTGGACAGAACACAGATAACTCTTTATGTGGCGTTGCGCTTAAATGTAAATAAACGAAAAATTGATAGTTATTAACAAAGTCCTATCTACTAATTAGAAAAAAAGAAGAAATACATGTAACCTTCGTATATAAAGAAACATTTAGAAGAAGATGCGGTTTTTACATCATATGTGGCCACTGTTCTTCCGATCTGTAGTTTGCCATCTGAAAATGTGGTATTTACATTGTGAATGACCACTGTTCTTGTCATCTGTAGCTAGCCAAAACGTAATATTTACCTCGGGTGTGGCCACTGTTCTTATCATCTGTAGGTAGCCATGTCAAAACGTAATATTTACCTCGGGTGTGGCCACTGTTCTTATCATCTGTTGGTAGCCATATGATGATATAGTATTAACATCGTATGAGGCCACTGTTCTTGTCATCTCCAGCTAGCCATCTGAAGATGTAATATTTACCTCGGGTGTGGCCACTGTTCTTACCAATATTTATATTAAGCCTTTCATCATGCTGTCTTTTCTCCCCGTTTTCAAGCGTCTGTTCTACTGCTAAATAACACATGAAAGATTCATTCTGATCTTAAGAAACATGTTTTCTCAGAACCGGTTTTTGTTTGTAATCTTGTGTTTTTCATGTGAAGCTTTTCTCGGCTCATTATGGAACAAAAAACAAACAACTCACGAAGCCAGGAAGTTATTTGCAGCAATAAAACGTTTTGAATATAACGTTAGTTTTTTATTGAAGCAAGACAATTTGTACGGAGACTGAGAAGTAAAGGTGTTAAAGTTCATGGTACAAAAAATATTGAGGTAAAGCCGTTCATGACAGATAAAAATAGTACACCAGACTAGTAGGTTTTTTTTCTGATGACTAAAGACACTAAAGAATGAAAGATATGAATATCCAGTGTTACTCTAGTCTAGTTCGCCTGAGAATAGATTTAAAATAAGACTTTATTCAATATCCTTTACCACTTCTCCTTAAAATACTGTCTTCCTCCACTTAGACGTTCATAATGAGATTTCTCCAGAAGTCGTTAATTCTGCGAAACAGCGCTGTCTTTATTTACACGCCTTACACTTAACTTTTTAAATGTGTATCACGTGACTGAAGGTCTGCGAAATTTTAATTGAATTTTATCATGTATAATCAATCACTTTTATGATCTGGTTCTTAACATATTCGTTAGTAGATCGTTCCGTATGTTTCTCCATTTTCTTTAATATGTCAGAAGATCCGAACATGACTATTTCTAGAGGGCATTACTAATACATCGTAAGAGTAATCCAAATGTGAGGGGCACTACTAATACATCGTAAGAGTAATCCAAATGTAAGGGGCACTAATAATACATCGTAAGAATAATCCAAATGTGAGGGGCACTACTAATACATCGTAAGAATAATCCAAATGTCACTACTTACATAACGATATTATACTTGTGCTAATCCAAATGTGATGAATAATACATCGTAAGAATAATTAAATTACTAAAATCGTAAGAATAATCCAAATCATATTATACCAGTGTTGTGTACTAATACATCGTAAGGCAATCCAAATGTAAGAACCCAATTAATTATTTACACTACTAAAACTCAAATGTGATACTATACATCGTAAGTAATTGTGTATGGTTCCATGATGAGGGGCACTACTAATACATCGTAAGAATAATCCAAATGTGAGGGGCACTACTAATACATCGTAAGAATAATCTCATACTAATACATCCAGTGTTGTGTATGGTTCCATGATGAACGTAAGAGTAATCCAAATGTGAGTGGCACTACTATTAATTATTTTACTAGAAAATTTAATTATTTACTAAAAACTCATATTATACCAGTGTTGTGTATGGTTCCATGATGAACCCAATTAATTATTTACTAAAAAACTCATATTATACCAGTGTTGTGTATGGTTCCATGATGAACCAGACTGGTTATTTTCTTACTTGAAGTATCTGTACTTTGGTATCATCGTTATCCTTGAGAGTGTGTTGTATTCAAGTCAAGGGGTGGTACAGATGCTTATACAAATTAGTATAAGTTAGAGCTTCATATTCTATGATTACATAAACATGATCGTTCATATATGTAATTTAGGATTATGAGATACCTACGAACTTTCGCTTTGACTTGTCAGCGAGATGTACTTTTATTCGTGTTTAGACTAATTCTCTTGTAGACCACTCTTTCTTCTGCAAACAACCATAAATAGTATAAGGAACTTGTATATGCTATCCATGGTTATACATAGAACAATGCTCTACGTATTTCTCTTTCCAGTAACCTATGTGTAAGACATCAGTGGATCTGAATATAACGTTTATAGTATTCCCTACAAAAAATATCAAGTCTTACTGTAACGTTTCTACACGTGTCTCTAAGTCTTACTGTAACGTTTCTACACGTGTCTCTAAGTCTTACTGTAACGTTTCTACACGTATCTGTAAGTTTTACTGTAACGTTTCTACAAGTATCTGTAAGTTTTACTGTAACGTTTCTACACGTATCTGTTAGTCTTACTGCAACGTTTCTACACCTATCTGTAGTCCTTAGTGTAATGTTTCTACACCTATCTGTAGTCTTTAGTGTAATGTTTCTACACGTATCTGTAGTCCTTAGTGTAATGTTTCTACACGTATCTGTAAGTCTTACTGTAACGTTTCTACACGTGTCTGTAAGTCTTAGTGTAACGTTTCTACACGTACCTGTAAGTCTTACTGTAACGTTTCTACACGTGTCTGTAAGTCTTACTGTAACGTTTCTACACGTATCTGTAAGTCTTATGAATTACATTTATGCAAAAAAATTAAAACTTTAAAGCAACCTGTTTTGTACAATCTAAATTATTCACAGCAAATAGATGAAGATGTTAATCCTGTTTTTTAAATTAATTTATTGAACCGAATTTACTAAGATAGATGACCAGTAACAGACCAATTAGACGTTTTTACAAAGTTTGAAAAATAACAAAAAGAAAGGTATAAGTGGCGGACATTTTTTTTTTAAAAAAGTATCTGAGATACTGTCTGTTTACAATATTCAACTCAGTCCAGGCCCGGCATGGCCAAGCGTGTTAAGGCGTGCGACTCGTAATCTGAGGGTCGCTGGTTCGTATCCCCGTCGTGCCAAACATGCTCGCCCTTTCAGCTGTGGGGGCGTTATAATGTGACGGTCAATCCCACTATTTGTTGGTAAAATAGTAGCCCAAGAGTTGGCGGTGGGTGGTGATGACTGGCTGCCTTCCCTCTAGTCTTACACTACTAAATTAGGGACGACTAGCACAGATAGCCCTCGAGTAGCTTTGTGCGAAATTCAAACAAACAAACCAACAATCAACTCAGTCCAACAAACGATGTAGTAAATGAAAGTAATGCGGTAAGAGACGGAATTCAGAGTTTTCTTTCTTTATTCAATGTTTTGTTTCTTCTCTGTTTGCCCGGTCAACGGACCTATCAACCTTTACATTGATTTTTCCTTTTCCCCGCAGTTCCGTTACCATAGCAACAGCTGTGGAAGGAAGAAGGGAAAAAAAAGTCAGATCCATATATATATATCACTGCGTTGACAAGCGTACGTTCTTGCTAAAGTAAGACGTAAACCTCGTATTGCACGTGAATAATTGAAATATATATCCCAGTTCTGTGATCTAGACTGGGTATGGTAGTTATTATTGTAGAAAACATTACAACAGTGTATCGGAACACTAAAACCTGAGTCACCTTTAATTACAAAAAAATCAAAGCTACAAAGATGTTTTACGGATTTTTTTTTCATTTGTTAATAATGAGTTAAAATACAAGATGGGCAGAGTTTGTTCTGTTTAAAGTGCACGTAGCATAATACGGCAGTTGATAATAATACCACTAGATGGCAGTAACACAACTTTCAAAGATATCTGGTATTATATTATCTTTTTTAGTTTTTAAGCTAGAATTTTAAAATAATTATCGCTTTATAAGCTAACTGATGTTTAAAATATACAAATCCTGATTACACTATGTGATATAAATTTTGTTCCTGGATAGTATGTGTTATTTCTTTATTGCTTATGCTATAAAAGTACAGAAAATGACCATTATTCCCTTTAAACTTTGCTTTTGTGGCGTGGATAATGAAATTTAGAAATTAACCTATTTTCTATGTAAAACATGCAAATGTGCACATTTTCATTTACATAAGGTCTGAATAAAACAACATATGAATCAAGATCAAAACTAAAGTTATAAAAAAATGAAAAAAAATGTTTAGAAGTGAGTAATTTTTCGAGATTTGCGACTTTAATGTAAATCATCTTCACCCAAATATAGTCTCTCAGAAAATGTTTTCTGAGCATGTTTTCTCAGCATGTTTTCGTTACACGCTCATTTTAACAGTAGTAACATTCATAGTCCAGTATATCTTGGTGGAAACGCTCGCCTAGCTCCTCTGAGTATGCTCCCATCTTTTCCTTGAATTTATCAAGATGAGCGTCAAGTATATGGACTTTTGACGTAGTTCTTCACCAGAGCATCAACCAGTTCCACATAATTTATGGCCTTGTAATTGCTCAACAAGCCCCAAACCACTGTAACAAAGCTGCCCTGAGCTTTTTTTTCCTTCCATCTGAGCTTTTTGGGGAATTCTGTGCACTCCAGGACCTTCTTTGTTTGTGATCCAACGAAGACACCAGCTTTGACCTTTGCCTCACAGTTTAAGGAAGAAGTCTCGAAGATACATGAAGGCTGCAGACTCTTTATAAAGAGCTGTGATAAATTGTTTCATAACATTCAGTTTTATGTGCAGTAATGGGAATAACACCTTCTGGAGGTCCACTAGTGGCTCACACTTGACATTGTGCCTCTCCACAGAGAACTCGGTCCGTTGTGGCCAGTGCTTCCTGTTGTAATGTGCTGCAGTATCCCTGCTGTACCAAAGACAAATATAACAGGAAATTTGGTAAAGCGTCCTTGGAGACCCATCAGGAATGCCATCATTTTGAGGTATCCGATGACCTCCCAGCCATATTCATCATACTTCAAGGATTCTAGCAAGGTCTTGGAATAGCGAACTTCATGGCTCTCTTTTCCCCTCTGTACCATCCTGCAAAAGATCAAAATAAAATTGTTATTATGAAGAATAAATTTACTTCATCCACAACTAATGTGTAAGAGGTTCATGCAAAATATTTTATATGTGATATTTTTTCTATACTATTGAAAATTAAAAAAAAAAATTTTTAAAAGGTCTAAAATTTGTATAACATAAAATCTTACAATTTAAGCAAGCAAAATTTGTCCGTCTTACCATTTAGAAGTTTTTTGCAGTGCTCGCAGGTAAAATGAGGTGCCCAGGGTTTGTCTTGATCCCCGACAGGCATGTCGAAATATGCCTCGTAGGCTTCACACATTTTAGCAGATGCTGTCCCAGAGTACTTTTTCACTCTTGTCTTGATAAATTGGCCACATATATAGCAGAATGCGTCTGGAGAATGCTTGCAGCTTCTTGATGCCATCTCCGATAAAATCAGATAGGTCTATGTGTTCACTTAGGCAGTTAGAACTGAACTGAAGTGGTGAGTGGTGAGCCCCTGTATATATATTACTATGGAAAGGTCTACAACAGTCTAGAAAGGTCTTTGAAATTCTTGCAAGTTCGAGAGAATTCTCTATCAACTACTCAGCGCTGAATCTACCTGGAATGTTCTGGAAAATGGGTAAATATGAAAATTTCATTACCCAGGTCACAAAAGAAAAGTTTGAAGAGAAAAATAGGTCTTTTTCCATTTACTTTAGGCAAAAGCAATTGGGAAATAACACTTTTTGTCCAGGAACAAGAAAAAGTACAAATCTTGTTGCATAGTGTTTTTAATACTAAATAACAATAAGTGAAAACAAAGTAGAAAAAGTTACAATGTTAACTACACCATGTCTATTAGTTCAAGTTACTACGAGGTTTATATCAAAACTCACCACATGGGCTGAAATGCGACACACAAGATGCTAATCTAGGCGCTAATTATAGCATAAATAATTGTAATTAACACAGTTGTTAGGGTGTGATTCAGATTACGTAGATGAACTGTAATTAACACAATTGTTAGGGTGTGCTTAGATTATGTAAGAGGATTAATATATATGTAAATATATATTATGCTTGCCCTTTCAGTCGTGGAGGCGTTATAATGTGACGGTCAATCCCACTATTCGTTAGTAAAAGAGTAGCGCAAGAGACGGCGGTGGGTGGTGATGACTAGCTGCCTTTCCTCTAGTCTTACACTGCTAAATTAGGGACGACTAGCGCAGAATTTGTGTGTTAGTGACATATCAAGATGAAAAACGAAACGGTATTTGTGGTTTGTATACCAAGACGATTAAACCTAACTTGACTTAGTCATGCATGTCGTTTAACAATGTATTAAGATGAATAACCCAAATAAGTCGCATGTCTCACATTAGAAATTGTATGGAGAACGGTAACAGTTTTTTCAATGACGACTTAACCCCTCCCTCCTCCTGGGGCACAGCGGTGCAAACCAGGTTTCGATACCTGTGGTGGGCATAGCACAGATAGCCCATTTTGTAGCTTTGAACTTAGATTTAAACAAACAAAAGACAGACGACATGAATATTGCTTTGTAGTGTCGTTACGATGAACCCAATCAACTGTGTTCAAACCTTGTAGTATTTAAACAAACAAAAAGACAGATGACATGAATATTACTTTGTAGTGTCGTTACGATGAACCCAATCAACTGTGTTCATATCTTGTTGTAGTATTCATGATTTAACTGTCTAACACTTTAAAGTGGTGATAGTGACTGGCTTTTAGACACTTAAACTAGTAAGTAGTGTCTGATTTTACACACTTTAAACTGTGGTTAGGACATGAATTTTTACACACTTTACCTGGTGGGCAGTGTTTGGTTTTACTCACATATAAATAAATAAATAAAGTGTGTGATTCATATTAATTTTTATTTCGTAACAAGATGAGTGTTCTGATAATCGAGCCATGTCAAATTTAAATAATAAACAGTTAAATTACAATATGCTCAACAAAAATAAATTTGACAAAAGTTAAGTTAATTCCACGAGAAGTATATCGCAAATGAGTGTTTCCCAAAATTGTGTCAACCACACCTCACCTTTATACCGCGACCCAAATTTATGAAACTAACGTCAGAGCGGAAGAACAGATTGGAGGCGCGTGACCTTGATTCGAGAGTTTTAAAAATATGCTTTCCTTTGCGCTGCCTTCTCTGTTTTAAAATGATAGAAAGAATGAGTTATTTGTAGTTAAACACAAAGCTATACAAAGGGGCTGTCTGAGCTATGCAAACTACGGGGAACGAAGGTCTGTTTCTAGCATTATAAGTCCTCATTAGCACTGAGGGCAGAATGTGTTAAGTGACGAAATGTAGCACATGTCAGTGTGATGCGTGTATTATAGAAATTACTTATTATTTTCATCAATAAAAAAATTAGAACAGTTAATTTTATGTTACTGCTCTGTTAACTTTCCCAATCACCCCCCCAAAGAAATCATTTATGACCTCCTGGAGAGGCAGGCACACACTTTGGTAATCGTCGTTCTAGATGAGTTAAAAGTGTTTATGTTAAGAAACTCTAAAGTTTTCTCAACGGTAAAACACTGACAGTCATGCATTATTAGGCTTAGGAAAGGTGTAACATGGCATTTTACAATTAATTATACACATCTTATAATTACGCATATACATAATTATACACATTTTATAACTACACATGTACATAATTATTCACATCTTATACATATACATAATTGTTGTGTTAGTTAGTTATCACCATTAGATTCCATCTGGGAACATAGGGCCGCAATCGCTTGCGGATTCTTCAACAAGTATATAAGTGAGCAGGTTGTTAGCCCACTGCACCGAGCCGTCCCTAATTCAGCAGTGTAAGACTAGAGGGAAGGTAGCTAGTCATCATCACCCACCGCAAACTCTTGGGCTACTCTTTTACCAACGAATAGTGGGATTGACCGTCACAATTATAACGCTCCCATGGCTGGGAGGGCGAGCATGTTTGGCGCGACGCGGGCGCGAATCCGCGACCCTCGGATTACGAGTCGCACGCCTTACGCGCTTGGATATGCCAGGCCTATAATTGTTGTGTACTTTATAATAATTAAAGTTGTAATACCCATGCCAGCCATCTTGAGAATACAGAGCAAATATTAAGTCTACACTTGTTTCCTTCTGTATAACTGTAGAAAAGCTACATGAATTCAATACGTAACTATATACTAGTATCGCTGTACTTGTTGTTCGTCGATTTTAGCAGCTGTAAAGCAGTATATAATTTAATAATATCTAGTTAAAAAACACATTATAACTTTGTATTTACCAAAAACTAACTTTAGGTACGACATTGTACTAGACAAATAATGTTGTTAGTAATAAGTTTAGGCACGACATCCAACAAAAAGTTGGTGAGTTTGGTTACGTAGATTATTAATGGGAGCTATAGAAACATGCTTTATGTTTTATAATCAGAACTGTCAGAATGGATGTTTTGAAAACCTAAATACTTTGTTGTATATTTTTACACTATGAAGAAAGAAAATCAAAATTAGAAGTGAATTAATAGTCACTTAAATTTAAAAATTAGGGAGGAATTTGTTGAAATCAGTGGCTAACTTTTGACCTAAGAAATGTATCTGGGATGCTCAGTAAGTAGTGTAAAAATAATGTACTAAATTAATCTATCTTATAATTTCTGTAAGTGGAAATATGTATCATATAGTGACAAGTGTAAAATTGAAATAAATTGGCAGCGGCATCTAGTGGCAAACATGTGACTTATACATTTTGTTTGGGTATGGATAGTTTATACTTCGTATAAACGAAAGCGATTAATATTAAGTTTGGGCAGAGTTTATTTCATTTTATTTTATTACACAAATAATTTTATAAAGTGTAATAAGCATTAGAGTTAATATACCATAGTATGTTATCATATTATAGTCTGTGAGTCAGAGGGTTCACTATCGTGTTCCGCTACTGTTATTTAAGGCATCAGCTGCATTAAAAAAAGACTCCCAGTGTAATCCTACAACTCCCACAAAGGGGTTGGCGTAGAGGGAGTTTGTTTATCAGTTACTTTCGCTAACTTTGAATGAATGTTTGAAACAATCAAACATGAAATGCACTCTCCCAGTTTCTCAGCGGAAAGTCTGGAGGCTTATTTACCCAAAAACCAGGTTTAGATACCTGTAATATCACAGTACTGACGCTTATGGTGTGTCTTTGTGGTTAACTTCAAAGACAGAGGCCCGGCATAGCCAGGTGGGTAATCTGAGGGTCGCGGGTTCGAATCCCCGTCACACTAAACATGCTCACTCTTTCAGCCGTGGGGGCGTTATAATGTGACGGTCAATCCCAATGTTCGTTGGTAGAAGAGTAGCCCAAGAGATGGCGGTGGGGGGTGATGACTAGCTGCCTTCCCTCTAGTCTTTCCCTGCTAAATTAGGGACGGCTAGCGCAGATAGCCCTCGTGTAGCTTTGCGTGAAATTAAAAAAAACACAAACAGTCAAAGAGAGACAAAAAAATCCAGATTTAATACGCGTATCAAATGTTGAGAATACCTCCACCCTAACTAAAATACAACCATATAGACTGAACACGTTAGAACACGCCAAATCTTTGTTAGATCACCAAATCGTGTAAGACAATTGCTGTACTGATTATACGATAAAACTAGACAGCCTCACTCTATTACCGGACTACCCCATCTGAATACAATTATATTAGAGAAACAAAGAAAACTGTGGTAATCACTGTCCATGTAATGTGGACGTAAGGGTTTAATGGTCATCAAATATATGTAATAACATGGTATACAGTTATAATGTTTTTTGTCCAGCATCCGGGTTATTAAAGAATCCCAGCCAGGCAGAACAACTGACGTGTTATTGAACAACCGTGAGTGAAAGTAGAGGATAAAAGCTACAACGTGTAAACTACACTGGTTCTAGCATGCTTGGTGTCGAAGAGGCCTTTCGTTAAATACCAGTTATTTTTTTTTTTTTTACGAAAGCTACAGTAATGAACCATTCTTTATTTATCTATGTAATACAATGATACCCTCTCAGTGTTATGTTTCTTAACACCTCTTGTTCAGGTGTTTAATTCATAGAATTCCTTTACGTTTTTAATTCGAGGGTTTTATTATTATTTTAGAAGAGTGAACCATAAATAACCTACAGTTGCTTAAGTGCTATGGGAAATTCGGTTGAACATTCTGATAATAGTAACGGATCAGCTAATGCTAGACACGGCATGGCCGGGTGGTTAAGGCACTCGACTCGTAATCCAAGGGTCGTGGGTTTGAATCCCCGTCACACTAAATATGCTCGCCCTTTCACCCGTAAGGCGTATAATGTGACAGTGAATCCCACTATTTGTTGGTAAAAGAGTAGCCCAAGAGTTGTCGGTGGGTGGTGATGACTAGCTGCCTTCTCTCTAGTCTTACACTGCTAAATTAGGGACGGCTAGCGCAGATAGCCCTCGTGTAGCTTTGCGAGATATTAAAAAACAACCACACAGAAACAACTAATGCTTTCTAAGTTCACGTGTCGTGTCACTGCTTGCTTCTTGTTGACCAGGGCTTTTATTTTAGTAACTGGGATAATATTTAGTTCTCGTCTTGGAGCGGAAGTCTGTCTGTCTCTCACTTCCTGTGTGCGTTGTTGCTAAAAGTTTGCGATTGCCTCACATTGATAACCATGTTGAAGGTCACAGTGCACCTGGTGATAGAACAATTCGAAAGACCTTGAAAATCGCATAACATTTCGTCGATACATCTGGATGAGACAGTTATCAGTGTCGCCTTAAGTGTAACGTTACCTTGACAGTCATGACGAACAAACTGGTTAGTCTCGTCTATTCATTTATAGCTAACAAATAAATTATATTAACCTGACGAAAGTCGTATAAAAAAAACGTTGATATTGTTAACAGAACACTGGATTTAAAAACGTGTAACCAGTTTAAGATATTCTTTGTTCCAAGACAAATGTCGTAATTTTTCGTGCTCAATTTAACCAAATAAAGCAAGTTTGGTTTAAACCGTGGTTTGTCAGCTTATTGAGAAAATAAAAAGCTATTGAAAAGGGCCAAGGCTGAGTCGAATCTGAGAGCAACACAGTAAAATCCGCGCGAGCTGCTGAATAACCTTGACAAGCGCGAGCGGTGGCGGAAACGTCCTCCCGCGCTCGCTCTCTCGACAGACAGACGTACAGTGAGCCTATAAATCAGGGGCACATTCTTTCTTATCTGATGGTTACCTCGCGCCCCTGCGTCTCTTTTCCCTCACCAAATTAGGGATGTCTGCAACAACATACGAGCCAATACTTTTTTTTTTTCTCTCTGACTGTGATGGTTTTTTCTTTGTGGGTAAATGAGGTTGCTGAAATCGTGGGTGTGGTCAGTAAAGTGTTGAAAAGGTCTAAAGGAAACAAGCTATGGTTCGGAACCCTACTATCACAAAACATTGTGGTTTCTGTTGTAGTCTTATATTTTCCCGCCTTTTACATGGAGGTAGCTACTTCCCAGCATAGAGTTTGTGAATAAATACTCGACCGTCAGTTCTATGTGTGTGTGCGTTTGCGTATTCTTATAACAAAACCACGTGAGGCTAGCTGCTGGGTCCACCGAGGAGAATCGAACCCCTGATTTTAGCATTGCAAATATGTAGACTTAATGCTGTATCAGCGGGGAGGCCGTCAGTTCTGATGGGCTATTTATGTCAGTTATCATGAGCAGGTGGTTCCATAAAACCCAAGGGACAGAAGGATCATGGTAATGTGTTGTATAACTTTCATCTACAACGCTTCAAACCCACGTGTAAAGAAAGACGGCGAGATATATGTACACACACTTGGGTATAAGAACTAATTACACACTTAACATTCCTTGATATTTCACTTGTAAAGAACAATATTTACCAAGTTATTGACACAGAAACATCACATTCAAACAGACGTCAAAAACAACGGGTGTAAATAACAGCAACTAGTTCTGTTTATTAACAAATGTTTCAGTTCTTACACTGCCCGGCATGGCCAAGTGTGTTAAGGCGTTCGACTCGTAATCCGAGGGTCGCGGGTTCGAATCCCGATCGCACCAAACATGCTCTCCCCTTTCAGCTGTAGGGGCGTTATAATGTTACGGTTAATACCACTATTCGTTGGTAAAAGAGTTGCCCAAGAGTTGGCAGTGGGTGGTGATGACTAAGTGTCTTTCCTCTAGTCTCACACTGCTAAATTAGGGACGGCTAGCACAGATAGCCCTCGTGGAGCTTTGTGCGAAATTCAAACAAAAAGCAAACATTTCTTACAAAAGAAGTTTCGGAAATATAATAAATTCGGTTTCTAACGTCATCAAATCATCTTTTTAGTTTACAACAAACGTCAAGATGATTCTTGTATAAAAATGTATAGTTTGTTCTTCACAAATAATGTCTACATTATTTTAATATACGCTCGTGTCATTTGTTCTTTAAAACTAATTTCTAGATTATTTCCATATATACTTTTATTCCTTATTCTCTACAACTAATGCCTATATTATTTTTTATATACTTGTATGGTTTGTTATTTACAACCAATGCC
This sequence comes from Tachypleus tridentatus, assembly GCF_004210375.1. Lineage (NCBI taxonomy): Eukaryota > Metazoa > Arthropoda > Merostomata > Xiphosura > Limulidae > Tachypleus > Tachypleus tridentatus. Next base: position 90,332,768 of record NC_134831.1, read on the forward strand.
CAGTTGATTTTACATACACTTGTATGATTGGTTCATTACAACTAATGTCTAGATTATTGTTAGAAAGATTTGTAGCATTTTTCTGTACTACTAATGTCCAGATTATGTTTGTATACTCTTGAATGATTGGTTCTTTATAATTAATGTTCAGGTTATATTTGTATTCACTGTTATCGTTTGTTCTTTACAGCTATTGTCTACATTATTTTTATATATACTTTTATCACTTGTTTGTTACAACTAATATCTTTTAATTATTTTTGTATACATTTTTATTCTTTGTTGTAAAACACAAATATCTAGATTATTGTGATATACCCTTGTATCATTTGTTTTTTACAACTAATGTCTAGATTATTTTTAAGTACACTTGTGTAATTTTTTCTTTACAACTAATGTCTAGATTATTTTTATATACATTTGTATGATTGGTTCTTTAGAAGTAATCTCTAGATTATTTTTACCTAGATTTCTTTAATTTTTTCTTTACTATTAATGTCTAGATTATTTTACCTAGATTTCTATAATTTTTTCTTTACTATTAATGTCTAGATTATTTTTACCTAGATTTCTATAATTTTTTCTTTACTATTAATGTCTAGATTATTTTACCTAGATTTCTATAATTTTTTCTTTATTATTAATGTCTAGATTATTTTACCTAGATTTCTATAATTTTTTCTTTACTATTAATGTCTAGATTATTTTTACCTAGATTTCTATAATTTTTTCTTTACTATTAATGTCTAGATTATTTTTACCTAGATTTCTATAATTTTTTCTTTACTATTAATGTCTAGATTATTTTTACCTAGATTTCTATAATTTTTTCTTTACTATTAATGTCTAGATTATTTTACCTAGATTTCTATAATTTTTTCTTTACTATTAATGTCTAGATTATTTTACCTAGATTTCTATAATTTTTTCTTTACTATTAATGTCTAGATTATTTTTATGTACACTTGTGTCATTTGTTCTTTAAAAGCAATGTCCATATTATTCTAATATTCACTTCTATCATTTGTTTTTACAACTAATGTCTCGATTATTTTTAACTATATTTGTATGAATTTCTCTTTACAACATTTGTTTAAATTATTTTTATGTGCACTTGTATCATTTGTTCTTTACAACTAATGAACAGATTACTTTTATATGCCCTTGTATCATTTGTTTTTAGAATTAATGTCATGATTATTTTTATAGAGACTTGTATCATTTGTTTTTCCAAGTAATGCTTACATAATTTTTATATACACTTATATCATTTTTCCTTACAACTAATGTCCAGATTATTTTCATATACCCTTTTATGATTGGTTCATTACAACTAATGTCTAGATTAATTTTTATCATAGATTTGTCCAATTTGCCCTTGACAACAATTGTCTAGGTTATTTTTGTGTAAATTGTATCATTTGCTGTTTGAAGCTAAAATCTAAATTATTTTTTTATACACTTGCTCTTAACAACTAATGTGTAGATTATTATTATACAAACTTGTATAGTTTGTTTGTTACAACAAATGTCTACAACTAATGTCCAGTTTATTTTCATATACCCTTGTATGATTTGTTCATTACAACTAATACTTAGATTATTTTTACATAGGTTTGGGTCATTTTCTCCTTACTACTTAATTCTAAATTAATTTTATATACACTTGGTTATTTGTTTTTTGAATCTAATGTCTAGATCATTTTTACAGATAGTTGTATCATTTGTTCTGAACAACTAATGTCTATATTATTTTTAAATACACTTGTATAATTGTTACCTCCTATTATTGGCTAGATAATTTTTATTTTCAGTTCTATAAGGTTCTCTTTGTTTAGACATCTTAAAAACAGTATTATGATTACTGTCTACTCTTGGTTCAGCCAATTTTAAAGCAATATTAGGATTACTGTCTACTCTTGGTTCAGCCATTTTAAAGCAATATTAGGATTACTGTCTACTCTTAGTTCAGCCAATTTTAAAGCAATATTAGGATTACTGTCTATTCTTGATTCAGCCAATTTACAAATAATTTTAGAATTACTGTTCATCCTTGGTTCAGCCACCTAATAAGGAATATTAGAAGTTATTAGCAATTTAAGAAGTTATTAATACTTCATGGATATCAGTGTATCTTAGTACTACAAGAAGTTATTAATACTTCATTGATATCAGTGTATCTTAGTACTACAAGAAGTTATGAGTACTTCAAGGATATGAGTGTACGTAAGTACTACAAGAAGTTATTAGTATTTCATGGATATCAATGTATCTTAATACTACAAGTAGTTATTAGTACATCATGAATATCAGTGTACCTTAGTACTACAAGAAGTTATTAGTACTTCATGGATATCAGTATACCTTAGTACTATAGGAAGTTATTAGTACTTCATGGATATCAGTGTACCTTAGTATTACAAGTAGTTATTATTACTTCATGAACAACAGTGTACCTTAGTACTACAAGTAGTTATCAGGACTTCATGTATATCAGTGTACCTTAGTACTACAAGCAGCTATTAGTACTTCATGGATATCAGTGTACCTTAGTACTACAAGTAGTTATTAGTACTTCAGGGTTATTAGTGTACTTTAATACTACAAGTACTTATTAGTACATCATGGATATCAGTGTACCTTTATACTTCAAGTAGTTATTAGTATTTCATGGATATCAGTGAACCTAAGTACGACAAAAAGTTATTAGAAATTCATGGATATCAGTGTACCTTCGTACTACAAGTACTTATTAGTACTTCATGGATATCAGTGTATCTTAGTACTAAAAGAATTTATTAGTACATCATGAATATCGGTAAACCTTAATACTACAAGTAATTATTAGTACTTCAGGGATATCAGTATACATTTGTACTACAAGAAGTTATTAGTACATCATGGATATCAGTGTAGCTTAGTACTACAAGTAGTTATAAGTACTTCATGGATATCAGTGTGCCTTAGTACTACAGAAAGTTATTAGTACATCATGGATATCAGTGTAGCTTAGTACTACAAGTAGTTATAAGTACTTCATGGATATCAGTGTGCCTTAGTACTACAGAAAGTTATTAGTACTTCATGGATATCAGTGTACGAAATACGACAAAAAGTTATCAATACTTCATGAATATCAGTATACATTTGTACTACAAGAAGTTATTAGTACATCATGGATATCAGTGTAGCTTAGTACTACAAGTAGTTATAAGTACTTCATGGACATCAGTGTACCTTAGTACTACAAGTAGTTATTAGTACTTCATGGATATCAGTGTAGCTTAGTACTACAAGTAGTTATTAGTACTTCATGGATATCAGTGTACCTTAGTACTACAAGTAGTTATTAGTACTTCATAGATATCAGTGTACTTTAATACTACAAGTACTTATTAGTACATCATGGATATCAGTATACATTAGTACTACAAGAAGTTATTAGTAATTCATGGATATCAGTGTACCTTAGTACTACAAGAAGTTATTGGTACTTCATGGATATCAGTGTACCTTAGTAAGACAGGAAGTTATAAGTACTTCATGGTTATCAGTGTATCTTAGTACTACAGGAAGTTATTAGTACTTCATGGATATCAGTATACCGAAGTACGACAAGTAGTTATTAGGAGTTCAGGGATATTAGTGTATCTTAGTACTACAAGTAGTTATTAGTACTTCATGGATATCACTGTACTTAAGTACTAGAAGAGGTTATTAGTACTTCATGGATAACAGTGTACCTTAGTATTACAGGAAGTTATTAGTACTTCATGGATATCAGTGTATCTTAGTTCTACAGGAAGCTCTAAGTACTTAATGGATATCAGTATACCTCAGTACTTCAAGAAGTTATTAGTACTTCATGGATATCAGTGTATTTTTGTACAACAAGTAGTTATTATTAGATCATGAATATCAGTGTACTTTAGTACTATAAGTACTTTATAGTACATCATGAGAATCAGTGTACCTTAGTACTACAAGTAGTTATTAGTACTTCATAGATATCAGTGTACCTTAGTACCACAAGAAGTTATGAGTACTACATTAAGTTATTGGTATTTCATGGATATCAGTGTATCTTAGTACTACAAGAAGCTATTAATACTTTATGGATATCAGTGTACGTTAGTACTATAGGAAGTTATTACTACCTAATGGATATCAGTGTACCTCAGTATTTGAAACAGTTATTTGTACTTCATGGACATTAATGTATCTTAGTACTGCAAGAAGTTATTAGAATCTCATGGATATCAGTTTACCTTAGTAGTACATGTATATTAGTATACCTTAGTACTACAGTAAGTTATTAGTACTTCATGGATATCAGAGTACCTTAGTAGTAGAAGAAGTTATGAGTACATAATGGATATATATGTACATAAGTACTACAAGATGTTATTAGTATTTCATGGATATCAGTGTATTTTAGTAGTACAAGTAGTTATTATTACTTCACGGATAACAGTGTTCTTTAATACTAGAAGTAGTTATTAGTACTTCAGGGTTATCAGTGTTACTTAGTACTACAAGTAGTTATTAGGACTTCATGGATATCAGTGTACCTTAGTACTACCAGAAGTTATAAGTACTTCATGGATATCAGTGTACCTTAGTACTAACAGAAGTTATAAGTACTTCATGGATATCAGTGTACTTTAGTACTACAAGAAGTTATGAGTACATCATGAATATATATGTACCTAAGTACTACAAAAAGTTATTAGTACTTCATGGATATCAGTGTACCTTAGTAATACAAGTAGTTATTAGTACTTCATGGTTATAAGTGTATCTTGGTACTACAAGAAGTTATTAGTACTTCATAGATATCAATGTACCTGAGTACGAAAAGAAGTTATTATTAATTCATTGATATCAGTGTACCATAGTACCAAAAATAGTTGTTAGTACATCATGGATATCAGTGTTCCTTTGTACTACAAGTTGTTATTAGTATATCATGGATATCAGTGTACCTTAGTACTACAACTAGTTATTAGTTCTTCAGGGATATCAGTGTTCCTTAGTATTACAAGTAGTTATTATTACTTCATGGATATCAGTGTACCTCAGTATTTGAAGCAGTTATTTGTACTTTATGGATATCAATGGATCTTAGTATTACAAGAAGTTATTAGTACTTCATGGATATCAGTGTACCTTAGTACTACAAGGAGTTATTAGTACTTCATGGATATGAATGTACCTTAGTACTAGAAGTAGTTATTAGTACTTCATGGATATCAGTGTACTTTAGTACTACAAGAAGTAATTACTACTTCATGGATATCAATGTACCTTAATGCTACAAGTATTTATTAGTACTTCATGGATATTAGTGTACCATAGTACTACAAGTAGTTATAGTACATCATGGATAACAGTGTACTTTAGTACTACAAGTAGTTATTAATACTTTATGTATAATAGTATACCTTAGTACTACAGTAAGTTATTAGTACTTCATGGATATCAGTATACATTACTTCTACAAGTTGCAATTAGTACATCATGGATATCAGTGTACCTTAGTACTAGAGGTAGTTATTTCTACTTCATGGATATTAGTGTACCTTAGTACTACAGGAAGATATTAGTACTTCATGGATATCAGTGTACGAAATTACGAGAAGAAGGTATTAGTACTTCATGAATATCAGTGTACTTTAGTACTACAAGAAGTTATTAGTATTTTATGGACGCCAGTGTACCTTAGTACTACAAGTAGTTATTAGTACTTCATGGATATCAGTGTACCTTAGTATTAGAAGTATTTATTAGTACTTCATGGATATCAGTGTACCTCAGTATTTGAAGCAGTTATTTGTACTTCATGGATATCAATGTATCTTAGTACTGCAAGAAGTTATTAGAATATCATGGATATCAGTGTACCTTAGTAGTACAAGAAGTTATTAATACTTCATGGATATCAGTGTATCTAGTAGTACAAGAAGTTATTAGAACTTCATGGATATCTGTGCACCTGAGTACTAAAAGAAGTTATGAGAACTTCATGGATATCAATGTACCTTTGTACTACAAGTAGTTATTAGTACTTCATTGATAACAGTGTACCTTAGTACTACAAGTAGTTATTAGTACTTCATGGATATCAGTGTACCTTAGTAGTAAAGTAGTTTCTAATACATATTGGATATCAGTGTACTTTAGTACTACAAGAAGTTATATGTTCTTCATCGATATCAGTGTTCCTTGGTACTACAAGTAGTTTATAGTACTTCATGGATATCAGTGTATTTTAGAACTACAAGTAGTTATTAGTATTTCATGGATATCAGTGTACCTTAGTACTAGAAAATGTTATTAGTACTTCATGGATATCAGTGTACCTTAGTATTACCAGTATTTATTAGTACTTCATGGATATTACTGTACCTTAGTACTACAAGTAGTTATTAGTATTTCATGGATATCAGTGTATTTTAGTACTACAAGAAGCTATTAGTACATCATAAATATCAGTGTACTTTAGTACTACAACTAGTTATTAGTACTTCAGGGATATCAGTGTACCTTAGTATTACAAGTAGTTATTATTACTTCATGGATATCAGTGTACCTCAGTATATAAGAAGTTATTTGTACTTCATGGATATCAATGTATCTTAGTACTGCAAGAAGTTATTAGAATATCATGGATATCATTGTACCTCAGTATTTCAAGAAGTTATTAGTACTTCATGGATATCAGTGTACCTTTGTACTGCAAGAAGTTATTAGTACTTCACGGATATCAGTATACCTTAGTACTATAAGTACTTATTAGTATTTCATGGATATCAGTGTACCTTAGTACTACAAGAAGTTAATATTACTTCATGGATATCAGTGTACCTTAGTACTACAAATAGTTATTAGTACTTCATGGATATCAGTGTACTTTAGTATTACAAGCAGTTATTAGTACCTCATGGATATCAGTGTATCTTAGTACTACAGGAAGTTATTAGTACTTCATAGATATCAGTGTACCTTAGTACTACAAGCAGTTATTAGTACTTCATGGATATCAGAGTACCTTAGTACTACAAGTAGTTATCAGGACTTCATGTATATCAGTGTACCTCAGTATTTCAAGTAGTTATGAGTACTTCATCTATATTAGTGTACCTTAGTACTATAAGTAGTTATTAGAACTCAGGGTTATCAGTGTTCCTTAGTACTACAAGTAGTTTTTAGTACTTCATGGATATCAGTGTACTTTAATACTACAAGTACTTATTAGTACATCATGGATATCAGTGTAACTTTATACTTCAAGTAGTTATTAGTAATTCATGGATATCAGTGTACCTTATTATCACAAGAAATTATGAGTACTTCAAGGATATGAGAAGTACCACAAGAAGTTATTAGTATTTCATGGATATCAGTGTATCTTAGTACTAAAACAATTTATTAATACATCATGAATATCGGTAAACCTTAATACTACAAGTAGTTATTAGTACTTCATGGATATCAGTATACATTTGTACTACAAGCAGTTATTAGTACTTCATTGATATCAGTGTACCTTAGTACTATAAGCAGTTATTAGTACTTCGTGGATATCAGTGTACCTCAGTATTTGAAGCAGTTATTTGTACTTCATGGATATCAATGTATCTTAGTACTGCAAGAAGTTATTAGAATATCATGGATATCATTGTACCTTAGTAGTACAAGAAGTTATTAATACTTCATGGATATCAGTGTATCTTAGTATTACAAGAAGTTATTAGAACTTCATGGATATCTGTGCATCTTAGTACTAAAAGACGTTATGAGAACTTCATGGATATCAGTGTACCTTAGTACTACAAGAAATTATTAGTATTTCATGGATATCACTGTACCTTAGTAACAAGTAGTTATTAGTACTTCATGGATATCAGTGAACCTTAGTAGTAAAGTAGTTATTAGTACTTCATGGATATCAGTGTACCTTAGTACTACAAGAAGTTATAAGTACTTCATGGATATAAGTGTTCTTTAGTACTACAAGTAGTTATTAGTACTTCATGGATATCAGTGTATTTTAGAACTACAAGTAGTTATTAGTACTTGATGGATATCAGTCTACCTTAGTACTAGAAAATGTTATTAGTACTTCATGGATATCAGTGCACCTTAGTATTGCAAGTATTTATTAGTACTTCATGGATATTAGTGTACCTTAGTACTACAAGTAGTTATTAGTACTTCATGGATATCAGTGTACCTTAGTACTACAAGTAGTTATTAGTACTTCATGGATATCAGTGTACCTTAGTACTACAAGTAGTTATTAGTACTTCATGGATATCAGTGTACCTCAGGACTACTAGTAGATATTAAGACTTCATGGAAATCAGTGTACCTTGATACTGTAAGTAGTTATTAGTACTTCAGGGATATCACTGTACCTTAGTACTACAAGTAGTTATTAGTACTTCATGGATAACAGTGTACTTTAGTACTACAAGTAGTTATTAATACTTTATGTATATTAGTATACCTTAGTACTACAGTAAGTTATTAGTACTTCATGGATATCAGTGAACCTAAGTAAGACAAAAAGTTATTAGTACTTCATGGATATCAGTATACATTACTACTACAAGTTGTTATTAGTACATCATGGATATCAGTGTACCTTAGTACTAGAGGTAGTTATTTCTACTTCATGGATATTAGTGTACCATAGTACCAAAAGTAGTTATTAGTACATCATGGATATCAGTGTACTTTAGTACTACAAGTAGTTATTAGTACTTCATGGATATCAGTGTACCTTAGTACTACAGGAAGTTATTAGTATTTCATGGATATCAGTGTACCTTAGTACTACAAGTAGTTATTAGTACTTCATGGATATCAGTGTACCTTAGTACTACAAGTAGTTATTAGTACTTCATGGATATCAGTGTACCTCAGTATTTGAAGCAGTTATTTGTACTTCATGGATATCAGTGTACCTTAGTAGTACAATAAGTTATTAATACTTCATGGATATCAGTGTATCTAGTAGTACAAGAAGTTATTAGAACTTCATGGATATCTGTGCACCTGAGTATTAAAAGAAGTTATGAGAACTTCATGGATATCAATGTACCTTTGTACTACAAGTAGTTATTAGTACTTCATTGATAACAGTGTACCTTAGTACTACAAGTAGTTAATAGTACTTCATGGATATCAGTGTACTTTAGTACTACAAGAAGTTATAAGTACTTCATGGATATCAGTGTTCCTTAGTACTACAAGTAGTTTATAGTACTTCATGGATATCAGTGTATTTTAGAACTACAAGTAGTTATTAGTATTTCATGGATATCAGTGTACCTTAGTACTAGAAAATGTTATTAGTACATCATGGATATCAGTGTACCTTAGTATTACAAGTATTTATTAGTATTTCATGGATATCAGTGTACCTTAGTACTAGAAAATGTTATTAGTACTTCATGGATATCAGTGTACCTAAGTAGTAAAGTAGTTAATAGTACTTCATGGATATCAGTGTACTTTAGTACTACAAGAAGTTATAAGTACATCATAAATATCAGTGTACTTTAGTACTACAAGAAGCTATTAATACATCATGGATATCAGTGTACTTTAGTACTAAAAGTAGTTATTAATACTTTATGTATATTAGTATACCTTAGTACTACAGTAAGTTATTAGTACTTCATGTATATCAGTATACATTACTACTAGAAGAAGTTATTAGTACATCATGGATATCAGTGTACTTTAATAATAGAAGTAGTTTTTTGTATTTCATGGATATCAGTGTACCTTAGTACTATAGGAAGCTATTAGTACTTTATGAATATCAGTGTACGAAATTACGAGAAAAAGTTATTAGTTCTTCATGAATATTAGTGTACTTCAGTACTACAAGAAGTTATTAGTATTTCATGGATGCCAGTGTACCTTAGTACTACAAGTAGTTATTAGTACTTCATGGATATCAGTGTACCTTAGTACTACAGGAAGCTATTAGTACTTCATGGATGCCAGTGTACCTTAGTACTACAAGAAGCTATTAGTACTTTATGGATATCAGTGTACCTTAGTACTACAGGAAGTTATTACTACCTAATGGATATCAGTGTACCTCAGTATTTGAAACAGTTATTTGTACTTCATGGACATCAATGTATCTTAGTACTGCAAGAAGTTATTAGAATCTCCTGGATATCAGTTTACCTTAGTAGTACAAGAAGTTATTAATACTTCATGGATATCAGTGTACTTTAGTACTACAAGAAGTTATGAGTACATCATGAATATATATGTACCTAAGTACTACAAAAAGTTATTAGTACTTTATGGATATCAGTGTACCTTAGTAATACAAGTAGTTATTAGTACTTCATGGTTATAAGTGTATCTTGGTACTGCAAGAAGTTATTAGTACTTCATAGATATCAATGTACCTGAGTACGAGAAGAAGTTATCAGTAATTCATTGATATCAGTGTACCACAGTACCAAAAGTATTTATTAGTAGATCATGGAAATCAGTGTACTTTAGTACTACAACTAGTTATTAGTACATCATGGATATCAGTGTTCGTTAGTACTACAAGTAGTTATTAGTATATCATGGATATCAGTGTACCTTAGTACTACAAGTAGTTATTATTACTTAATGGATATCAGTGTACCTCAGTATTTGAAGCAGATATTTGTACTTTATGGATATCAATGTATCTTAGTACTGCAAAAAGTTATTAGAAAATCATGGATATCATTGTACCTTAGTACTACAAGTAGTTATTAGTACTTCATGGATATCAGTGTACCTTAGTACTACAAGTATTTATTAGTACTTCATGGATATCAGTGTACCTCAGTATTTGAAGCAGTTATTTGTACTTCATGGATATCAATGTATCTTAGTACTGCAAGAAGTTATTAGAATATCATGGATATCAGTGTACCTTAGTAGTACAAGAAGTTATTAATACTTCATGGATATCAGTGTATCTAGTAGTACAAGAAGTTATTAGAACTTCATGAATATCTGTGCACCTGAGTACTAAAAGAAGTTATGAGAACTTCATGGATATCAATGTACCTTTGTACTACAAGTAGTTATTAGTACTTCATTGATAACAGTGTACCTTAGTACTACAAGTAGTTATTAGTACTTCATAGATATTAGTGTACCTTTGTAGTAAAGTAGTTTTTAATACTTATTGGATATCAGTGTACTTTAGTACTACAAGAAGTTATAAGTTCTTCATCGATATCAGTGTTCCTTGGTACTACAAGTAGTTTATAGTACTTCATGTATATCAGTGTATTTTAGAACTACAAGTAGTTATTAGTATTTCATGGATATCAGTGTATTTTAGAACTACAAGTAGTTATTAGAATTTGATGGATATCAGTGTACCTTAGTAGTAAAGTAGTTTTTAATACTTATTGGATATCAGTGTACTTTAGTACTACAAGAAGTTATAAGTTCTTCATCGATATCAGTGTTCCTTGGTACTACAAGTAGTTTATAGTACTTCATGGATATCAGTGTATTTTAGTACTACAAGTAGTTATTAGTATTTCATGGATATCAGTGTACCTTAGTACTAAAAAATGTTATTAGTACTTCATGGATATCAGTGTACCTTAGTATTACAAGTATTTATTAGTACTTCATGGATATTACTGTACCTTAGTACTACAAGTAGTTAGTAGTACTTCATGGATATCTGTGCACCTGAGTACTATACGAAGTTATGAGAACTTCATGGATATCAGTGTACCTTTGTACTACAAGTAGTTATTAGTACTTCATTGATAACAGTGTACCTTAGTACTACAAGTAGTTATTAGTACTCCATGGATATCAGTGTACCTTAGTAGTAAAGTAGTTTTTAATACTTATTGGATATCAGTGTACTTTAGTACTACAAGAAGTTATAAGTTCTTCATCGATATCAGTGTTCCTTGGTACTACAAGTAGTTATTAGTACTTCATGGATATCAGTGTATTTTAGAACTACAATTAGTTATTAGTATTTCATGGATATCAGTGTACCTTAGTACTAGAAAATGTTATTAGTACTTCATGGATATCAGTGTACCTTAGTATTACAAGTATTTATTAAAACTTCATGGATATTACTGTACCTTAGTACTACAAATAGTTATTAGTACTTCATGGATATCAGTGTATTTTAGTACTACAAGAAGCTATTAGTACATCATAAATATCAGTGTACTTTAGTACTACAACTAGTTATAAGTACTTCAGGAATATCAGTGTACCTTAGTATTACAAGTAGTTATTATTACTTCATGGATATCAGTGTACCACAGTATTTGAAGCACTTATTTGTACTTTATGGATATCAATGTATCTTAGTACTGCAAGAAGTTATTAGAATATCATGGATATCATTGTTCCTTAGTAGTACAAGAATTTATTAATACTTCATGGATATCAATGTATCTTAGTATTACAAGAAGTTATTAGAAATTCATGGATATCTGTGCACCTTATTACTAAAAGAAGTTATAAGAACTTCATGGATATCACTGTACCTTAGTACTACAAGTAGTTATTAGTATTTCATGGATATCACTGTACCTTAGTACTACAAGTAGTTATTAGTACTTCATTGATATCAGTGTACCTTTGTACTACAAGTACTTATTATTACTTCATGGATATCAGTGTACCTTAGTTCTACATGAAGTTATTAGTACTTCATGGATATCAGTGTATCTTGGTACTAGAAGAAGTTATTAGTACTTCATAGATATCAATGTACCTGAGTACGAGAAGAAGTTATTAGTAATTTATTGATATCAGTGTTCCTTAGTACAACAAGTAGTTATTAGTACATCATGGATATCAGTGTACCTTAGTACTACAACTAGTTATTAGTACTTCAGGGATATCAGTGTACCTTAGTATTACAAGTAGTTATTTGTACTTGATGGATATCAATGTATCTTAGTACTGCAAGAAGTTATTAGAATATCATGGATATCATTGTACCTTAGTAGTACAAGAATTTATTAATACTTCATGGATATCAGTGTATCTTAGTATTACAAGAAGTTATTAGTACTTCATGGATATCAGTGTACCTTAGTACTACAAGTAGTTATTAGTACTTCATGGATATCAGTGTACCTTAGTACTACAAGTAGTTATTAGTACTTCATGGATATCAGTGTATTTTAGTACTACAAGAAGTTATTACTACTTCATGTATATCAATGTACCTTAGTTCTACATGTATTTATTAGTACTTCATGGATATTAGTGTACCATAGTATTAGAAGTAGTCATAGTACATCATGGATAACAGTGTATGATAGTACTACAAGTAGTTATTAGTACTTGATGGATATCAGTATACCATACTACTACAGGAAGTTATTAGTATTTCATGGATATCAGTGTATTTTATTACTACAAGATGCTATTAGTACATCATGGATATCAGTGTACTTTAGTACTACAAGTTGTTATTAATACTTTATGTATATTAGTATACCTTAGTACTACAGTAAGTTATTGGTACTTCATGGATATCAGTGAACCTAAGTAAGACAAAAAGTTATTAGTACTTCATGGATATCAGTATACATTACTACTACAAGTTGTTATTAGTACTTCATTGATATCAATGTTCCTTATTACTACAAGTAGTTATTAGTACATCATGGATATCAGTGTACCTTAGTACTGCATGAAGTTATTAGTACTTCATCGATATCAGTGTATCTTAGTACTACAAGAAGCTATTAATACTTTATGGATATCAGTGTACGTTAGTACTATAGGAAGTTATTACTACCCATGGATATCAGTGTACCTCAGTATTTGAAACAGTTATTTGTACTTCATGGATATCAATGTATCTTAGTACTGCAAGAAGTTATTAAAATCTCATGGATATCAGTTTACCTTAGTAGTACATGTATTATTAGTACTATACCTTAGTACTACAGTAAGTTATTAGTACTTCATGGATATCAGTGTACCTTAGTACTACAAGAAGTTATTAGTACTTCATGGATATCAGTGTACTTTAGTACTACAAGAAGTTATTAGTACTTCATGGATATCAGTGTACCTTAGTACTACAAAAAGTTATTAGTACATCATGGATATATATGTACCTTAAGTACTACAAAGTTATTAGTACTTCATGGATATCAGTGTATCTTAGTACTACAAGACGTTATTAGTACTTCATGGATATCAGTGTACCTTAGTACTAAAAGAAGTTATTATTAATTCATGGATATCAGTGTACCTTAGTACCAAAAATAGTTATTAGTACATCATGGATATCAGTGTACCTTAGTACTACAAGTAGTTATTAGTATATCATGGATATCAGTGTACCTTAGTACTACAAGTAGTTATTAGTACTTCATGGATATCAGTGTACCTTAGTATTACAAGTAGTTATTATTACTTCATGGATATCAGTGTACCTCAGTATTTGAAGCAGTTATTTGTACTTCATGGATATCAGTGTATCTTAGTAGTACAAGAAGTTATTAGTACTTCATGGATATCAGTGTACCTTAGTACTACAAGAAGTTATTAGTACTTCATGGATATCAGTGTACCTTAGTACTAGAAGTAGTTATTAGTACTTCATGGATATCAGTGTACTTTAGTACTACAAGTAGTTATTAGTACATCATGGATATCAATGTACCTTAGTACTACAAGTAGTTATTAGTACTTCATGGATATCAGTGTACCTTAGTACTACAAGTAGTTATAGTACATCATGGATATCAGTGTACTTTAGTACTACAAGTAGTTATTAATACTTTTCATGTATATATAGTATACCTTAGTACTACAGTAAGTTATTAGTACTTCATGGATATCAGTGTACCTAAGTAAGACAAAAAGTTATTAGTACTTCATGGATATCAGTATACATTAGTACTACAAGTTGTTATTAGTACATCATGGATATCAGTGTACCTTAGTACTACAAGTAGTTATTAGTACTTCATGGATATCAGTGTACCTTAGTACTACAGGAAGATATTAGTACTTCATGGATATCAGTGTACGAAATTACGAGAAGAAGGTATTAGTACTTCATGAATATCAGTGTACCTTAGTAGTACAAGAATTTATTAATACTTCATGGATATCAGTGTATCTTAGTATTACAAGAAGTTATTAGAAATTCATGGATATCAGTGTACCTTATTACTAAAAGAAGTTATAAGAACTTCATGGATATCACTGTACATTAGTACTACAAGTAGTTATTAGTATTTCATGGATATCACTGTACCTTAGTACTACAAGTAGTTATTAGTACTTTATTGATATCAGTGTACTTTTGTACTACAAGTACTTATTATTACTTCATGGATATCAGTGTACCTTAGTACTACATGAAGTTATTAGTACTTCATAGATATCAATGTACCTGAGTACGAGAAGAAGTTATTAGTACTTCATGGATATCAGTGTACCTTAGTACTACAAGTAGTTATTAGTACATCATGGATATCAGTGTACCTTAGTACTACAAGTAGTTATTAGTACTTCATGGATATCAGTGTACCTTAGTATTACAAGTAGTTATTATTACTTCATGGATATCTGTGTACCTCAGTATATAAGCAGTTATTTGTACTTGATGGATATCAATGTATCTTAGTACTGCAAGAAGTTATTAGAATATCATGGATATCATTGTACCTTAGTAGTACAAGAATTTATTAATACTTCATGGATATCAGTGTATCTTAGTATTACAAGAAGTTATTAGTACTTCATGTATATCAGTGTACCTTTGTACTACAAGTAGTTATTAGTACTTCATGGATATCAGTGTACCTTAGTACTACAAGTAGTTATTAGTACTTCATGGATATCAGTGTATTTTAGTACTACAAGAAGTTATTACTACTTCATGTATATCAATGTACCTTAGTGCTACAAGTATTTATTAGTTCTTCATGGATATTAGTGTACCTTAGTACTACAAGTAGTTATTAGTACTTCATGGATATCATTGTACCATAGTACTACAAGTAGTTATTAGTATATCATGGATATCAGTGTATGATTAGTACTACAAGTAGTTATTAGTACTTCATGGATATCAGTGTACCATAGTACTACAGGAAGTTATTAGTATTTCATGGATATCAGTGTATTTTATTACTACAAGATGCTATTAGTACATCATGGATATCAGTGTACTTTAGTACTACAAGTTGTTATTAATACTTTATGTATATTAGTATACCTTAGTACTACAGTAAGTTATTAGTACTTCATGGATATCAGTGAACCTAAGTAAGACAAAAGTTATTAGTACTTCATGGATATCAGTATACATTACTACTACAAGTTGTTATTAGTACTTCATGGATATCAGTGTTCCTTATTACTACAAGTAGTTATTAGTACATCATGGATATCAGTGTACCTTAGTACTACAAGAAGTTATTAGTACTTCATGGATATCAGTGTAACTTTGTAGTACAAGAAGATATAAATACATCATGGATATCAGTGTACTTTAGTACTACAAATAGTTATTAGTATTTCATGGATATCAGTGTATCTTAGTACTACAAGAAGCTTATTAGTACTTTATGGATATCAGTGTACCTTAGTACTACAAGAAGTTATTAGTACCTCATGGATATCAGTGTACCTCAGTATTTGAAACAGTTATTTGTACTTCATGGACATCAATGTATCTTAGTACTGCAAGAAGTTATTAGAATCTCATGGATATCAGTGTATACCTTAGTAGTACATGGATATTAGTATACCTTAGTACTACAGTAAGTTATTAGTACTTCATGGATATCAGTGTACCTTAGTACTAGAACAAGTTATTAGTACATCATGGATATATGTACATTAGTACTACAAGATGTTATTAGTACTTCATGGATATCAGTGTATTTTAGTAGTACAAGTAGTTATTGTTACTTCATGGATATCAGTGTACCTTTAGTACTAGAAGTAGTTATTAGTACTTCATGGATATCAGTGTTACTTAGTACTACAAGTAGTTATTAGTACTTCATGGATATCAGTGTACCTTAGTACTACAAGAAGTTATTAGTACTTCATGGATATCAGTGTACCTTAGTACTAACAGAAGTTATTAGTACTTCATGGATATCAGTGTACATTAGTACTACAAGAAGTTATTAGTACTTCATGGATATCAGTGTATCTTAGTACTACAAGAAGTTATTAGTACTTCATGGATATCAGTGTACCTTAGTACTACAAGAAGTTATTAGTAATTCATGGATATCAGTGTACCTTAGTACTAAAAGTAGTTATTAGTACATCATGGATATCAGTGTACTTTAGTACTACAAGTAGTTATTAGTACATCATGGATATCAGTGTTCCTATAGTACTACAAGTTGTTAT
This sequence comes from Tachypleus tridentatus, assembly GCF_004210375.1. NCBI lineage: Eukaryota > Metazoa > Arthropoda > Merostomata > Xiphosura > Limulidae > Tachypleus > Tachypleus tridentatus. The sequence goes on from NC_134831.1 coordinate 90,350,186, forward strand.
TAGTATATCATGGATATCAGTGTACCTTAGTACTACAAGTAGTTATTAGTACTTCATGGATATCAGTGTACCTTAGTACTTACAAGTAGTTATTAGTACTTCATGGATATCAGTGTACCTCAGTATTTGAAGCAGTTATTTGTACTTAATGGATATCAATGTATCTTAGTAGTACAAGAAGTTATTAGTACTTCATGGATATCAGTGTACCTTAGTACTACAAGTAGTTATTAGTACTTCATGGATATCAGTGTACATTAGTACTACAAGTAGTTATTAGTACTTTATGGATATCAGTGTACCTTTAGTACTACAAGTAGTTATTAGTACTTCATGGATATCAGTGTACCTTAGTACTACAGTAAGTTATTAGTACTTCATGGATATCAGTGTACCTTAGTACTACAAAAGTTATTAGTACATCATGGATATCAGTGTACCTTAGTACTACAAGTAGTTATTAGTACTTCATGGATATCAGTGTACCTTAGTACTACAGGAAGCTATTAGTACTTCATGGATATCAGTGTACGAAATTACGAAAAGAAGTTATTAGTACTTCATGGATATCAGTGTACCTTAGTACTACAAGAAGTTATTAGTATTTCATGGATATCAGTGTACCTTAGTACTACAAGTAGTTATTAGTACTTCATGGATATCAGTGTACCTTAGTACTACAAGTAGTTATTAGTACTTCATGGATATCAGTGTACCTTAGTATTTGAAGCAGTTATTTGTACTTCATGGATATCAATGTATCTTAGTACTGCAAGAAGTTATTAGAATATCATGGATATCAGTGTACCTTAGTAGTACAAGAAGTTATTAATACTTCATGGATATCAGTGTATTTTAGTATTACAAGAAGTTATTAGAACTTCATGGATATAAGTGTACCTTAGTACTAAAAGAAGTTATTAGTACTTCATGGATATCAGTGTACCTTAGTACTACAAGTAGTTATTAGTACTTCATGGATATCAGTGTACCTTAGTACTACAAGTAGTTATTAGTACTTCATGGATATCAGTGTACCTTAGTACTAAAAGTAGTTTTAATACATATGGATATCAGTGTACTTTAGTACTACAAAAGTAATATGTTCTTCATGGATATCAGTGTTCCTTAGTACTACAAGTAGTTATTAGTACTTCATGGATATCAGTGTATTTTAGTACTACAAGTAGTTATTAGTATTTCATGGATATCAGTGTACCTTAGTACTAGAAAATGTTATTAGTATTTCATGGATATCAGTGTATTTTAGTACTACAAGAAGTTATTAGTACATCATGGATATCAGTGTACTTTAGTACTACAAGTAGTTATTAGTACTTCAGGGATATCAGTGTACCTTAGTATTACAAGTAGTTATTATTACTTCATGGATATCAGTGTACCTTAGTATATAAGAAGTTATTTGTACTTCATGGATATCAGTGTATCTTAGTACTACAAGAAGTTATTAGAATATCATGGATATCAGTGTACCTTTAGTACTACAAGAAGTTATTAGTACTTCATGGATATCAGTGTATCTTAGTATTACAAGAAGTTATTAGTACTTCATGGATATCAGTGTACCTTAGTACTACAAGTAGTTATTAGTACTTCATGGATATCAGTGTACCTTAGTACTACAAGTAGTTATTAGTACTTCATGGATATCAGTGTACCTTAGTACTACAAGTAGTTATAGTACATCATGGATATCAGTGTATCCTTAGTACTACAAGTAGTTATTAGTACTTCATGGATATCAGTGTACCATACTACTACAAGAAGTTATTAGTACTTCATGGATATCAGTGTATTTTAGTACTACAAGAAGTTATTAGTACATCATGGATATCAGTGTACTTTAGTACTACAAGTAGTTATTAATACTTTATGGATATCAGTATACCTTAGTACTACAGTAAGTTATTAGTACTTCATGGATATCAGTGAACCTAAGTACGACAAAAGTTATTAGTACTTCATGGATATCAGTATACATTAGTACTACAAGTTGTTATTAGTACTTCATGGATATCAATGTATCCTTAGTACTACAAGTAGTTATTAGTACATCATGGATATCAGTGTACCTTAGTACTACAGGAAGTTATTAGTACTTCATGGATATCAGTGTATCTTAGTAGTACAAGAAGTTATTAATACTTCATGGATATCAGTGTACCTTAGTACTACAAATAGTTATTAGTATTTCATGGATATCAGTGTATCTTAGTACTACAAGAAGTTATTAGTACTTCATGGATATCAGTGTACCTTAGTACTACAGGAAGTTATTACTACTTAATGGATATCAGTGTACCTCAGTATTTGAAACAGTTATTTGTACTTCATGGATATCAGTGTATCTTAGTACTGCAAGAAGTTATTAGTATCTTATGGATATCAGTTTACCTTAGTAGTACATGTATATTAGTATACCTTAGTACTACAGTAAGTTATTAGTACTTCATGGATATCAGTGTACCTTAGTACTACAAGAAGTTATTAAGTACATCATGGATATCAGTGTATACTTAGTTCTACAAGTAGTTATTAGTACTTCATGGATATCAGTGTACCTTAGTACTACAGAAGTTATTAGTACTTCATGGATATCAGTGTACCTTAGTACTACAAGAAGTTATTAGTACTTCATGGATATCAGTGTACCTTAGTACTACAAGTAGTTATTAGTACTTCATGGATATCAGTGTACCTTAGTACTACAAGTAGTTATTAGTACTTCATGGATATCAGTGTATCTTAGTACTACAAGAAGTTATTAGTACTTCATGGATATCAGTGTACTTTAGTACTACAAGTAGTTATAAGTACTTCATGGATATCAGTGTACCTTGATACTACAAGTAGTTATTAGTACTTCATGGATATCAGTGTATTTTAGTACTACAAGTAGTTATTAGTACTTCATGGATATCAGTGTACCTTAGTACTACAAGTAGTTATTAGTACTTCATGGATATCAGTGTACCTTAGTACTACAAGTAGTTATTAGTACTTCATGGATATCAGTGTATTTTAGTACTACAAGAAGTTATTAGTACATCATGGATATCAGTGTACTTTAGTACTACAAGTAGTTATTAGTACTTCATGGATATCAGTGTACCTTAGTACTACAAGTAGTTATTAGTACTTCATGGATATCAGTGTACCTTAGTACTACAAGAAGTTATTAGTACTTCATGGATATCAGTGTACCTTAGTACTACAAGAAGTTATTAGTACTTCATGGATATCAGTGTACCTTAGTACTACAAGAAGTTATTAGTACTTCATGGATATCAGTGTACCTTAGTACTACAAGTAGTTATTAGTACTTCATGGATATCAGTGTACCTTAGTACTACAAGTAGTTATTAGTACTTCATGGATATCAGTGTACCTTAGTACTACAAGAAGTTATTAGTACTTCATGGATATCAGTGTACCTTAGTACTACAAGTAGTTATTAGTACTTCATGGATATCAGTGTATTTTAGTACTACAAGTAGTTATTATTACTTCATGGATATCAGTGTACCTTAGTACTACAAGTAGTTATTAGTACTTCATGGATATCAGTGTATCTTAGTACTACAAGTAGTTATTAGTACTTCATGGATATCAGTGTACCTTAGTACTACAAGAAGTTATTAGTACTTCATGGATATCAGTGTACCTTAGTACTACAAGTAGTTATTAGTACTTCATGGATATCAGTGTACCTTAGTACTACAAGAAGTTATTAGTACTTCATGGATATCAGTGTACTTTAGTACTACAAGAAGTTATTAGTATTTCATGGATATCAGTGTACTTTAGTACTACAAGTAGTTATTAGTACTTCATGGATATCAGTGTACCTTAGTACTACAAGTAGTTATTAGTACTTCATGGATATCAGTGTACCTTAGTACTACAAGAAGTTATTAGTACTTCATGGATATCAGTGTACTTTAGTATTAGTACTTCATGGAAGTAGTTATTAGTATTTCATGGATATCAGTGTACCTTAGTACTACAAGTAAGTTATTAGTACTTCATGGATATCAGTGTACCTTAGTACTACAAGTAGTTATTAGTACTTCATGGATATCAGTGTACTTAGTACTACAAGAAGTTATTAGTACTTCATGGATATCAGTGTACCTTAGTACTACAAGTAGTTATTAGTACTTCATGGATATCAGTGTACCTTAGTACTACAGGAAGTTATTAGTACTTCATGGATATCAGTGTACCTTAGTACTACAAGAAGTTATTAGTACTTCATGGATATCAGTGTACCTTAGTACTACAAGAAGTTATTAGTACTTCATGGATATCAGTGTACCTTAGTACTACAAGTAGTTATTAGTACTTCATCATGGATATCAGTGTACTTCTTAGTACTACAAGAAGTTATTAGTACTTCATGGATATCAGTGTACCTTAGTACTACAAGAAGTTATTAGTACTTCATGGATATCAGTGTACCTTAGTACTACAAGTAGTTATTAGTACTTCATGGATATCAGTGTACCTTAGTACTACAAGAAGTTATTAGTACTTCATGGATATCAGTGTACCTTAGTACTACAAGTAGTTATTAGTACTTCATGGATATCAGTGTACCTTAGTACTACAAGTAGTTATTAGTACTTCATGGATATCAGTGTATCTTAGTACTACAAGAAGTTATTAGTACTTCATGGATATCAGTGTACCTTAGTACTAGAAGAAGTTATTAGTACTTCATGGATATCAGTGTACCTTAGTACTAGAAGTAGTTATTAGTACTTCATGGATATCAGTGTACTTTAGTACTACAAGTAGTTATTAGTACTTCATGGATATCAGTGTACCTTAGTACTACAAGTAGTTATTAGTACTTCATGGATATCAGTGTACCTTAGTACTACAAGTAGTTATTAGTACTTCATGGATATCAGTGTACCTTAGTACTTGAAGCAGTTATTAGTACTTCATGGATATCAGTGTATCTTAGTACTACAAGTAGTTATTAGTACTTCATGGATATCAGTGTACCTTAGTACTACAAGTAGTTATTAGTACTTCATGGATATCAGTGTACCTTAGTACTACAAGAAGTTATTAGTACTTCATGGATATCAGTGTACCTTAGTATTACAAGCAGTTATTAGTGTACTTCATGGATATCAGTGTACCTTAGTACTACAAGAAGTTATTAGTACTTCATGGATATCAGTGTACCTTAGTACTACAAGAAGTTATTAGTACTTCATGGATATCAGTGTACCTTAGTACTACAAGAAGTTATTAGTACTTCATGGATATCAGTATACCTTAGTACTACAAGAAGTTATTAGTACTTTATGGATATCAGTGTACTTTAGCAGTAAAGTAGTTATTAGTACTTCATGGATATCAGTGTACCTTAGTACTACAAGTAGTTATTAGTACTTCATGGATATCAGTGTACCTTAGTACTACAAGTAGTTATTAGTACTTCATGGATATCAGTGTACCTTAGTACTACAAGTAGTTATTAGTACTTCATGGATATCAGTGTACCTTAGTATTACAAGTAGTTATTAGTACTTCATTGCTATCAGTGTATTTTTGTACTACAAGTAGTTATTCGTACTTCATGGATATCAGTGTATTTTAGTACTACAAGTAGTTATTAGTACTTCATGGATATCAGTGTACCTTAGTATTACAAGTAGTTATTAGTACTTCATGGATATCAGTGTACCTTAGTACTACAAGAAGTTATTAGTACTTCATGGATATCAGTGTACCTTAGTACTACAAGTGGTTATTAGTACTTCATGGATATCAGTGTATTTTAGTACTACAAGTAGTTATTAGTACTTCATGGATATCAGTGTACCTTAGTACTACAAGTAGTTATTAGTACTTCATGGATATCAGTGTACCTTAGTACTACAAGTAGTTATTAGTACTTCATGGATATCAGTGTACCTTAGTACTACAAGTAGTTATTAGTACTTCATGGATATCAGTGTACCTTAGTACTACAAGAAGTTATTAGTACTTCATGGATATCAGTGTACCTTAGTACTACAAGTAGTTATTAGTACTTCATGGATATCAGTGTACCTTAGTACTACAAGTAGTTATTAGTACTTCATGGATATCAGTGTACCTTAGTACTACAAGTAGTTATTAGTACTTCATGGATATCAGTGTACCTTAGTACTACAAGTAGTTATTAGTACTTCATGGATATCAGTGTACCTTAGTACTACAAGTAGTTATTAGTACTTCATGGATATCAGTGTATTTTAGTACTACAAGTAGTTATTAGTACTTCATGGATATCAGTGTACCTTAGTACTACAAGTAGTTATTAGTACTTCATGGATATCAGTGTACCTTAGTACTACAAGTAGTTATTAGTACTTCATGGATATCAGTGTACCTTAGTACTACAAGTAGTTATTAGTACTTCATGGATATCAGTGTACTACTTAGTACTACAAGAAGTTTATTAGTACTTCATGGATATCAGTGTACCTTAGTACTACAAGTAGTTATTAGTACTTCATGGATATCAGTGTACCTTAGTACTACAAGTAGTTATTAGTACTTCATGGATATCAGTGTACCTTAGTATTACAAGCAGTTATTAGTACTTCATGGATATCAGTGTATCTTAGTACTACAAGAAGTTATTAGTACTTCATTGATATCAGTGTACCTTAGTACTACAAGAAGTTATTAGTACTTCATGGATATCAGTGTACCTTAGTACTACAAGAAGTTATTAGTACTTCATGGATATCAGTGTACCTTAGTACTACAAGAAGTTATTAGTACTTCATGGATATCAGTGTACCTTAGTACTACAAGTAGTTATTAGTACTTCATGGATATCAGTGTACCTTAGTACTACAAGTAGTTATTAGTACTTCATGGATATCAGTGTACCTTAGTACTACAAGTAGTTATTAGTACTTCATGGATATCAGTGTACCTTAGTACTACAAGAAGTTATTAGTACTTCATGGATATCAGTGTATCTTAGTACTACAAGAAGTTATTAGTACTTCATGGATATCAGTGTACCTTAGTACTACAAGAAGTTATTAGTACTTCATGGATATCAGTGTACCTTAGTACTACAAGTAGTTATTAGTACTTCATGGATATCAGTGTACCTTAGTACTACAAGTAGTTATTAGTACTTCATGGATATCAGTGTACCTTAGTACTACAAGTAGTTATTAGTACTTCATGGATATCAGTGTCATACTACAAGGATATCAATGTATCTTAGTACTACAAGAAGTTATTAGTACTTCATGGATATCAGTGTACCTTAGTACTACAAGAAGTTATTAGTACTTCATGGATATCAGTGTATCTTAGTACTACAAGAAGTTATTAGTACTTCATGGATATCAGTGTACCTTAGTACTACAAGTAGTTATTAGTACTTCATGGATATCAGTGTACCTTAGTACTACAAGTAGTTATTAGTACTTCATGGATATCAGTGTATTTTTAGTACTACAAGAAGTTATTAGTACTTCATGGATATCAGTGTACCTTAGTACTACAAGTAGTTATTAGTACTTCATGGATATCAGTGTACCTTAGTATTACAAGTAGTTATTAGTACTTCATGGATATCAGTGTACCTTAGTACTACAAGTAGTTATTAGTACTTCATGGATATCAGTGTATACCATAGTACTACAAGTAAGTTATTAGTATTTCATGGATATCAGTGTGTTTTAGTACTACAAGAAGTTATTAGTACTTCATGGATATCAGTGTACTTTAGTACTACAAGTAGTTATTAGTACTTCATGGATATCAGTGTACCTTAGTACTACAAGTAGTTATTAGTACTTCATGGATATCAGTGTACCTTAGTACTACAAGAAGTTATTAGTACTTCATGGATATCAGTGTACCTTAGTACTACAAGTTGTTATTAGTACTTCATGGATATCAGTGTACCTTAGTACTACAAGTAGTTATTAGTACTTCATGGATATCAGTGTACCTTAGTACTACAGGAAGTTATTAGTACTTCATGGATATCAGTGTATCTTAGTACTACAAGAAGTTATTAGTACTTCATGGATATCAGTGTACCTTAGTACTACAAGAAGTTATTAGTACTTCATGGATATCAGTGTACCTTAGTACTACAAGAAGTTATTAGTACTTCATGGATATCAGTGTATCTTAGTACTACAAGAAGTTATTAGTACTTCATGGATATCATGGATATACAGTTTATTAGTACTTCATGGATATCAGTGTACCTTTAGTACTACAAGAAGTTATTAGTACTTCATGGATATCAGTGTACCTTAGTACTACAACCTTAGTACACAAGTAGTTAGTACTTCATGGATATCAGTGTACCTTAGTACTACAAGTAGTTATTAGTACTTCATGGATATCAGTGTACTTTAGTACTACAAGTAGTTATTAGTACTTCATGGATATCAGTGTACCTTAGTACTACAAGTAGTTATTAGTACTTCATGGATATCAGTGTATCTTTAGTACTACAAGTAGTTATTAGTACTTCATGGATATCAGTGTACCTTAGTACTACAAGTAGTTATTAGTACTTCATGGATATCAGTGTACAAAGTTATTAGTTATTAGTACTTCATGGATATTAGTACTTCATGGATATCAGTGTACCTTAGTACTACAAGTAGTTATTAGTACTTCATGGATATCAGTGTACCTAGTTACTACAAGTAGTTATTAGTACTATGGATATCAGTAGTACTACAAGTAGTTATTAGTACTTCATGGATATCAGTGTATCTTAGTACTACAAGTAGTTATTAGTACTTCATGGATATCTTTAGTACTACAAGTAGTTATTAGTACTTCATGGATATCAGTGTACCTTAGTACTACAAGTAAGTTATTAGTACTTCATGGATATCAGTGTACCTTAGTACTAGAAGAAGTTATTAGTACTTCATGGATATCAGTGTACCTTAGTACTACAAGTAGTTATTAGTACTTCATGGATATCAGTGTACCTTAGTACTACAAGTAGTTATTAGTACTTCATGGATATCAGTGTACCTTAGTACTACAAGTAGTTATTAGTACTTCATGGATATCAGTGTACTTAGTACAAGAAGTTATTATTACTTATGGATATCAGTGTATCTTAGTACACAAGTAGTTATTAGTACTTCATGGATATCAGTGTACCTTAGTACTACAAGAGTTATTAGTACTTCATGGATATCAGTGTACTTTAGTACTACAAGTAGTTATTAGTACATCATGGATATCAGTGTACCTTAGTACTACAAGTAGTTATTAGTACTTCAGGGATATCAGTGTACCTTAGTATTACAAGTAGTTATTAGTACTTCATGGATATCAGTGTATCTTAGTACTACAAGTTATTAGTAGTTATTAGTACTTCATGGATATCAGTGTACCTTAGTACTACAAGAAGTTATTAGTACTTCATGGATATCAGTGTACCTTAGTACTACAAGTAGTTATTAGTACTTCATGGATATCAGTATCAGTATCCTTAGTACTACAAGTAGTTATTAGTACTTCATGGATATCAGTGTACCTTAGTACTACAAGTAGTTATTAGTACTTCATGGATATCAGTGTACCTTAGTACTACAAGTAGTTATTAGTACTTCATGGATATCAGTGTACCTTAGTACTACAAGTAGTTATTAGTACTTCATGGATATCAGTGTACCTTAGTACTACAAGTAGTTATTAGTACTTCATGGATATCAGTGTACCTCAGTATTTGAAGCAGTTATTTGTACTTCATGGATATCAGTGTATCTTAGTAGTACAAGAAGTTATTAGTACTTCATGGATATCAGTGTATCTTAGTACTACAAGAAGTTATTAGTACTTCATGGATATCAGTGTACCTTAGTAGTACAAGAAGTTATTAGTACTTCATGGATATCAGTGTACCTTAGTACTACAAGTATTTATTAGTACTTCATGGATATCAGTGTACCTTAGTACTACAAGTAGTTATTAGTACTTCATGGATATCAGTGTACTTTAGTACTACAAGTAGTTATTAGTTACTTCATGGATATCAGTAGTACCTTAGTACTTCATGGATATCAGTAAGTTATTAGTACTTCATGGATATCAGTGTACTTAGTAGTAGTTATTAGTACTACAAGTAGTTATTAGTACTTCATGGATATCAGTGTACCTTAGTACTAGTGTACCTTAGAAGTTATTAGTACTTCATGGATATCAGTGTACCTTAGTACTACAAGTAGTTATTAGTACTTCATGGATATCAGTGTACCTTAGTACTACAAGTAGTTATTAGTACTTCATGGATATCAGTGTACCTTAGTACTACAAGAAGTTATTAGTACTTCATGGATATCAGTGTTATTAGTACCATTAGTGTACTAGTATTACAAGTAGTTATTAGTACTTCATGGATATCAGTGTACCTTAGTACTACACAAGTAGTTATTAGTACTTCATGGATATCAGTGTACCTTAGTACTACAAGTAGTTATTAGTACTTCATGGATATCAGTGTACCTTAGTACTACAGTAGAAGTTATTAGTACTTCATGGATATCAGTGTACCTTAGTACTACAAGTAGTTATTAGTACTTCATGGATATCAGTGTACCTTAGTACTACAAGAAGTTATTAGTACTTCATGGATATCAGTGTACCTTAGTACTACAAGAAGTTATTAGTACTTCATGGATATCAGTGTACCTTAGTACTACAAGTAGTTATTAGTACTTCATGGATAACCGTGTACCTTAGTACTACAAGTAGTTATTAGTACTTCATGGATATCAGTGTACCTTAGTACTACAAGTAGTTATTAGTACTTCATGGATATCAGTGTACCTTAGTACTACAAGTAGTTATTAGTACTTCATGGATATCAGTGTACCTTAGTACTACAAGTAGTTATTAGTACTTCATGGATATCAGTGTACCTTAGTACTACAAGAAGTTATTAGTACTTCATGGATATCAGTGTATCTTAGTACTACAAGAAGTTATTAGTACTTCATGGATATCAGTGTACCTTAGTACTACAAGTAGTTATTAGTACTTCATGGATATCAGTGTACCTTAGTACTACAAGTAGTTATTAGTACTTCATGGATATCAGTGTATTTTAGTACTACAAGAAGTTATTAGTACTTCATGGATATCAGTGTACCTTAGTACTACAAGTAGTTATTAGTACTTCATGGATATCAGTGTACCTTAGTACTACAAGTAGTTATTAGTACTTCATGGATATCAGTGTACCTTAGTACTACAAGTAGTTATTAGTACTTCATGGATATCAGTGTATTTTAGTACTACAAGTATTTTAGTTATGGATATCAGTGTACCTACTACAAGAAGTTATTAGTACTTCATGGATATCAGTGTACTTAGTACTACAAGTAGTTATTAGTACTTCATGGATATCAGTCAAGTAGTTATTAGTACTTCATGGATATCAGTGTACCTTAGTACTACAAGAAGTTATTAGTACTTCATGGATATCAGTGTACCTTAGTACTACAAGTAGTTATTAGTACTTCATGGATATCAGTGTACCTTAGTACTACAAGAAGTTATTAGTACTTCATGGATATCAGTGTACTTTAGTACTACAAGAAGTTATTAGTACATTCATGGATATCAGTGTACCTTAGTACTACAAGTAGTTATTAGTACTTCATGGATATCAGTGTACCTTAGTACTACAAGTAAGTTATTAGTACTTCATGGATATCAGTGTACCTTAGTACTACAAGAAGTTATTAGTACTTCATGGATATCAGTGTACCTTAGTACTACAAGTAGTTATTAGTACTTCATGGATATCAGTGTACCTTAGTACTACAAGTAAGTTATTAGTACTTCATGGATATCAGTGTACCTTAGTACTACAAGAAGTTATTAGTACTTCATGGATATCAGTGTACCTTAGTACTACAAGAAGTTATTAGTACTACATGGATATCAGTGTATTAGTACTACAAGTAGTTATTAGTACTTCAGGATATCAGTGTCCTTAGTACTACAAGTAGTTATTAGTACTTCATGGATATCAGTGTACCTTAGTACTACAAGTAGTTATTAGTACTTCATGGATATCAGTGTACTTATTAGTATTAGTACTTCATACAAGTAGTTATTAGTACTTCATGGATATCAGTGTACTTTAGTACTAGAAGTAGTTATTAATACATCATGGATATCAGTATAACTGAGTAATACAAGTAGTTATTAGTACATCATGGCTATCAATGTATCTTAGTACTACAAGAAGTTATTAGTACTTCATGGATATCAGTGTACCTTAGTACTACAAGTAGTTATTATTAGTACTTCATGGATATCAGTGTACCTTAGTACTACAAGTAGTTATTAGTACTTCATGGATATCAGTGTATCTTAGTACTACAAGTATTTATTAGTACTTCATGGATATCAGTGTACCTTAGTATCACAAGAAGTTATTAGTACTTGAGGGATATAAGCGTACCTTAGTACTACAAGTATTTATTAGTACCTAATGGATATCAGTGTACCTTATACTACAAGTATTTATTACTACTCATGGATATCAGTGTACTTTAGTACTACAAGTAGTTATTAGTACTTCATGGATATCAGTGTATCTTAGTACTACAAGAAGTTATTAGTACATCATGGATATCAGTGTACCTTAGTACTACAAGAAGTTATTAGTACTTCATGGATATCAGTGTACCTTAGTACTACAAGAAGTTATTAGTACTTCATGGATATC